>NC_087200.1:206695854-206703354 GCF_015104395.2 Macrobrachium nipponense
GTTTTGTATACTGTGTATCCTTGAATTGAGAATTTGTTGGTTTCTCTAACAAGAGTTTCCTGTAGGAGGACAATGTCATGTTTTTCTACGAGCACCTGTGATTGCAGTGTGGCATATTTTGAGTTGGCACTGTTTTTGTTCCATTGGAGGATTTTTAGGGTTGTGTGTGTGCTGTTTTCGTCGTTTGGGGTGTTGATTGGGTTTTGATTGTTTTATTCCATTTTAGTTTATCAATGATACTAGTGTTTTCCTGAGATCTGCTGTAAAGTGTTGCTCTGGGAGTAAGTGGTGAAGAACTTGTGTTACTACAGCTGCTTTTTCCCTCCTGAGTTCTTCACGTGTGAGGATGTAGTTTTGTCTGTTGGTGGGGGGCTCTGGGGCACTGCCTTGACTACCAGTACAGGTGTTACTCTCATGAACGGGGTGGGAGGAAGAGGGCATGGTGTGATGATTGGCTGGGGTGGGGAGAAGTGGCTGTTTTGGTGTGGAGTAGGGTAGGAAGGAAGTCGGCTTGGCATCTGGGACGTGCATGTTCCTCTGTGTGTATAGTGTGCCTTCTGTGAGTCTGGGGTCTCTGTTTTCGTGGGGCTTCATTGGGGTTGCTTGCTGTTTCTGAATGGGTGGCTGGTGGTAGTGTTTTTTTTGTGATTGTGATGGTCCTGTTTTATGTGTGTGCTGATAGAGTTGGAGTTTTTGTGATTGTGGTGGTTCTGGTTTGTGTCTGTGTTGTTGGGTTGATTGCTGCCATTGTTTGGCGAGATCTCTTTGGGGTTCTTGCTGTGTGGTAGGTGGTTGTGATTGTGATGTGTATTGTGTGTTGATTCGGTTGTGCTGTGGTTGGGGGGGGGGGATGATCCTTTCATATTCCAGATCCTTTTTAGTCTCTCCATGCCGCCTTTGTACCATGCATGGTGTCCTTTGTGGTAGTTGGGGCATCTGGCTGTTGTTGCTTCATTCCTTTTGTGCCTATCGATGCAGTCCCTTGTTGGGTGCTTCCCACTGCATACGCCACATATAGGCTTGGCTGTGCACTCTTGTTGGTGATGGCCAAATCTCTGGCATTTAAAACATCTTAAGGGTTCGGGCGTGAAAACTTCAGTGTAGTATTTGCCCCATGTCGGGATGTCTACAACAGGGGGCCTTTTGCCTTGGAAAGTACAAGAACTTCTTCTTAAGTTCTTTTGCCTTGTTTAGGCATCTTTCTGCATGTAACACTCCTGGGAGCTTCTTGATGGGGTCCGACTGGAAGGGATGTTGGGTATCAAGTATAATGCCTTTTTCAGTTTTCTGTGTGGGGGGTTCTAAGTACTGGAAGTTTTTGTCGTTTTTGAGAATGTCTGCTGATTTTTGGTTTTTTGGGTGTGATTATGAATTGTCCTCTTCTTTTGTTGGGTTTGGCAGTTATTTGTATGTTGGGTGTTTGTACTCAAGATCTTTTACTGCTGTGTGTCGGTCTGATCGGGAGTGAGGATTACTTTGAATTTGTGTAGTGGAGGGAATTCAGTTAAGGATTGTGTGTCAATTTGAGTGTTTTTCTTGTGATATTGCAGGAGGTTGTGTGTGTTGTGTGGGTGTTTGTAGGTTGTTTCGTCATTTTATTTTTCTTAGTTTCTTTCTGTTGTGGGCTACCTGGTAATTCATTGTTCAACCGGTCGTTTCCTTGAGTTTTGTTGTTTGCATTGTCAGAGCTGTCCATATGGTGGGGTAATGGTAGGTAGGCATTGGGATTGTTGAGGGTTTTTGTTTATTTGTTCGGTATGAGGGTTTGTTGTCATTAGGGAATGTTGTTTTGGGGCATAGTGAAAAGTCTCGTTCTTTGTTTTTTTTTATTTATGGAAGAGTTTGTCGTCAGGGGTGTGCTTGCCGGTTTGATCTGGTCCGTCTTCTAGTCGTCAGTTGGTGTCTTGGAGGTTGATGGTTTTGGTGGGGAAATGATGGAGGATGATGGGTGAGGGAGCATGTCCCTGTATTTTGTTCAACAAGTAGAGGATGAAGGGGTGGGTTGTGAGGTGGCGGTTTAATATAATGTGTGGACTGTTGTGCCTGTTGAAGGGCTTGGTTATCCAATTAGCAATGAGTTTTTCCGGCTTATGGAAGGCGTCCAGCCTACGTTTTTCCCCTATGCTACTTGCAATGTCGTATTGGGGGGCGGAGGGTACAGTAGAACCGTTTTGGCCTCTTGAGCCCTTGCCTTCTATTGGAGTTTTTGAAGACCGCACAACGGCTACCAAATGTTCCACAAGAGAAGACAGTGTTAATGAGAGAAGTTTTATTTTTTTAGAGAAAAAAGAGGAGTGAAAATTAGTTCATTGAAGATTGCTTATCAAACAGTGAAGATTGCTCTCTCAACGTCTTAATATTCCTTGAGCTAACGGCGCACCCAAAACTATAAAGGTCGGCAGGGCTAACAATGCAGGGCTAGTGGCCAGAGTAATCACCAAGGCTTGAATTCCTGCAATTGAATCTTTAAGGTTTTCGTTACTGGCTTTCTGATTTGTCGGGGGCTGTAGGTGGGAGGAAGTCTGGGTGGAGCTGGGAACTGGAAAGTGGGGCGGGGAGTCCTGGGAGCCGGATGTTCGAGCGGTTAGAAGTTACTCTGCAAGGACGCATGCCCGGTATCAGCAACAAAATGGAAGTTTAGTGGTGGAGTCCTTCAACTATATATCACTTGGTCGGTGCAGGGCGCTCACGGAATGCTCCTGCAGGACCTGGAGGGTGCTCGACTTTTCATTGGTTTATGGCCTGGTCGGTCCAGGCCTTGGAAAACTCTCGAGGCGTGTTGATCTTCTCAGATTGTGTTGCGTAACCCTGGAAGCCGGGTTTTTCAATTGGCTGCGGGGATCCGTGGTTGACGTAACTCCCTGGTATTATCTACCAATTTTCTTCGATATTAGGGCCTCCGTCCTGGGGCGCTTGGTTGTTCTAGTTCTGGAGGGGGGGGTGGGGGCACTGGTGGGTTTTTCCTTACCCAGGTGGGCAGCAGGGTAACGGGTTCCTGTGTCGTATTTAAGGAAGGGTTTTTTGGGGGGGGCCTCAAGGCATGAATAACGCCGTCCAAGGAGGCGTAGGCGTCCTGATCGGATGATTCGGGGGTCTCTTCCAATTATCTTTCGTGTTTTTTACGGTGTATCCTCTCGCATCGACGTGGGGCTGTTGGTGGCGTGAACAGGTAGATGCCTCTTAGACAGTCCCGTAACGTTTTAGTTATAACGATTATAAACTCCGATACATCCTTGGATAGGGCATGTGTTGACTAGGTAGACGAATAGTTTTATTGTGCGTTCAGGATGGGATCTCCTGCAAGGGCGGGGTGGGGGTTGTTTCGGGTTCATTTCATAATGTGGGCTAGGTATTGTCAGAAGTAGGGAGACAGCGATATTCAGTGTTCCGTTGGGGGGTAAGGTTCCAGGCAGGGGCAAAAGCACCCCGGCCATGATTTAAATCATTGGCGTCCCCATGGTTTAGCAAAAGGTAATGCCTGGTTAGGGTCAGGAAACTGGGCATTCTATGAGAGTTTAGGATATCGCGCGCCCTAATGATAATGATAATAATAAATAAATAATAATAATAAAAAATAATAAAATAATAAATTAATAATAATTAATAAGGGCCAAAATTTTTCCATAATTTTACTTTAATTACTTATGGAGTATGGGCATTGAATTTAATTTTCCGTAAATAGATCCAAATACAATTATCCATCAACCGGATACACTACAGATATCCAAATAACAAAACATCTTTCCTTCAGGGAGAAGTAAAGTTCAAATATCGTAATAGCAAGACTGTATAGTGTCTTTTTCCTTTTTACCCTTCCTTAATGATTACCTTTCCTTCTGTTAATGGTGAATTAATTGTTTCCTGTAAAAAAAAAAATAAAAAAAAAAGTTTTTTTTTTTTTTAAGATAATTAAAGAGAAATGAAAAGAAATGGAAGTTTCTTCCCTCAAATAGAAGGCAACTTTGTTTTTTTCTTTTTTTCTAAGCACGAATCAAGTATTAGAAACAGAGAGGAAGAGCTGTAGATGCATAGAGAGAAGATCGAGAGGTAAGAGACGAGAGAGAGCGCGAGATGGCTAAAAAAGGGGGTGCCGAAAGAAAGCATGATACCCTAATTGACCTTGGAGGAGTCAGGATCAGGTGGCATAGTATGAGGAATCTTTTGTTAACTTCTAATTAACACCATCCGATCGTGCGGGAGTCGTTGGCTTCATTAAAATTCCATCTCTTTGTTGGCATCTCGTTGCAATTCAGAAGGAAATGCCACTGTTATAATTAAAACATGAAATCATTCAAGAATATATGAAAATCACAGTGAACACAATCTCTTCACTTGAATTTATTTTTTTTTCTCTTTCTCTCCTTTTCTCACTATTTCTCCCTAATTTTCACTCTTCCGGTCTTTGGGTTTCTGCCTCTCTATTTTTTAACTTTTTCGCTATTCATCCGCATGCTTTATACATTTTAAAGAAAGACAAGAAGCATCTGGGACCATCTTTTTTCCATAACCCCAGCTGAGCAGTCCGCTCTCATTAGCTAATTTGGAAACCTCAATGTCGAATGGAGATAATCGGAGAAATAGCAAAAAAAGAAAATAGCCATCTTATTACAACAGATTTGTCAATTTCTCCTGTAATTAAGTAAAAAATGTAAAAAACGAGATTGAAAGAATGACAAGACTGTCTTTGTGACTCTGGGGTTATTTTTAATCCCAGGGAAATGTTTGGTTGATTAATTTGTTTTTATTTCTTTATTTGAGAGACCTTTTATGCATGCTCTTCTGTGACTTAGTGCTAGATTATTCATTTAGGTAATGTGGTGTTCACATAAGCGCACATATTCGTCGTGAACTGTTTTCTTGTAAGAAATTTGTAAGATTTGTAAATAGATTTTTCCTTACTGAACCTTAGAGAGTGTTAAATATCAATTTGTTGATTTTTATAATTAGAATACTTGTCAAAGACCACTAAATAACAATTTATAATCTTAAACATTAATAACAACATATCATAGAGCACTCTGAACAAAAGTAAAAAGTATTGACTGTTTTTCGGGGTTAATGGATAAATGTTAATGAGTGTTCCTTATTTGGTCAAGAAAAAACACCCAAAAGTCATGATTCATTATGTAAGAAATGGTAAATTATGTTTGTAGTAATTTTTGCTCGAAGAAGGACACTGCTGACATTAGCAACTGAGTAGGTCAGCGCGGTTTTATGATATGAAGGATGTCAAATTACTTCTGCTGTTAGCAGTGGTTGAGTAACTATAGCTTGATATCATGAAATTTAGGCTCTCAAGCCAAAGGCTGGGGCACTGCCGGCCATTGAACAATTAAGACGGCAAAAAGAAAGTTTATGTTCATCCTCATCGCAGCCTCATTTCACGACGGTTTACGTAAAAATAAGTTTCGCCTGTTTGTCGATAAGCAATATGTCTTGTCACTATGTTATGGTTAAGATGAAGGTTTTAGCCTCTTTATTTTATTATTTAATGTTTCTTTTTTTAAGTTTTCTATTTGCTTCTTCTTAGTTTCACGTAATGTACGAGGATATTTGCTGAGCTAAATCTGTTGCAAAAGTCTTCTGTATGTTTTATGACATAACGTAAAACTTCTCAGCCTAGATGTAGACTCCCTTTTCACAAAAGTACCCATAAAGGATGTATTAACCTTCCTCAAAAACAAACTTGACCCATTTGCTGATCGCTTCCCCATAGATTTGAATAAACTAATGTCACTTGTAGAGCTCTGCGTCTCTAATAACGATTTATTTTTTATTTTAATTTTTTTTTGTGGTGATAACTTGAACCGTAAAAAATTTTGTTGCAGTATGGGGAGTCTGCGTCCGGTTTTAGCACACAAACTTATAAATGGAGTATTTCAAAACAGTTATTATAAACCCTATCACACCTGCAGATATGACTTGGCTTCGTTATGAAGACGAACATCTTAACATACTGGAAAAACGAGTGGGGCAATTGTGATCTTTCTACAAAAATTAAATTCCTTGATCCCGAACATATAACTTAAAGTAGGATGGGAAAACAATAACCAAATCCCCTTTTGAGATATCTCAATCATCAGAACTAATAACAACTTCAAATCCACTGTCTTCAGGAAAGCGACATTCTCACTTTCATACATACATTTCCGCAGCTATCATGACATTTCGGTTAAACTCAGCAGGGCAAGTAACTTATTTCTTAGAGTCCTGAAAATTTGTTCAGCAGATTTTGTTAATAAAAAACTTGAAACAATAAAAAATCCACCCATTTTATTAAAATACCTCAAGCACATAATAGAAAAAGCCATACATACAGCAAAAATGATTTTTTACAAACCCCCTGAAAACAAATAAGAGGAAAATTCACAAACAATGTCATAATCCCTCACGTGGATAATCTAAGAGAGATCACAAAACCTTAGGCCACCCTAACCCTACCATCTTCACTTATCCGAATATATTGGGGAAATATTTAATGAACGTTCAGCAGAAACCAGTTTCTAAAGACGCAGGAGTCTATGAAATCCCCTGTAAGGATTATGATAAGTAATACTATAGATTCACAGGAAAATCTCTCTCGGAAAGATTAACTCAACATAAGCGCCCAGTTAGATATGGACAACATAGTTTGGCAATTTTCCATCATATAAATAACACGAACTATACCATTGAAATCTTACTTGAGGCAACGATGAGGTGGATTAAGACAATTAACAGAACCAACGTCGGCTTAGCAGTGACCCCAGACATCACCTAAGAGCATATCTCCCGTTATATATTCTACTAATGTAACTTCTTCTGTCATTCACTACTTGATAAGGGTGGAAGTCAGGCCACCGAAATATAGTCCTTAAACTTAAAACAGTTTTTGGTGGGTGGCCATTTATACGTGCATATATATATATATATTATATATATATATATATATATATATATATATATATGTGTGTGTGTGTGTGTGTGTGTGTGTGTGTGTGTGTGTGTGATATATATATATCTATATAATATATATATCTATATATATATATTATATATATATATATATATATATATATATATATATCTATTTATATATATATATATATATATATATATCTATATATATATATATATTATATATATATATATATTATATATATGTATATATATATATATATTTATATTTATATATATATATATATATATATATACTATACATATATATTGTAAGGTAATTTGATGTTTGCTTCTTGAGTATGTAACAGCCTTGTGTTTTTGCTTTGTTGGAGTGAGGTGACTTCTGCTGCCCGCTCTTTTTTTGAACCAGTTCGGGTTAGCACAGCAACGAGCCAGGTTCTAGCAGCTTTAGCAACATGGAGGATTTACTTGAGTAGCAGGTATTGGTTACCTGTTGGCCTTAATTGTTAGAAGGAGGGGTGATAGCTTAACCCTAGACATCTGTAGACTTTTCCCGTGTTGTATCAACGTTTCTCCTGTGACTCATCTGTGCTGGTGGCT
>NC_087200.1:206708354-206723354 GCF_015104395.2 Macrobrachium nipponense
TGTTCACTATTATATTGGCCATCACGAGGAAATTACCAATAATTTCATTAGGTGTAAGGACTGATATGAAAACAGTATGTACCTGCCGTGTGATGCAATCTTTTGCATTCCGTATATTAATATTTTTTATCAATAATACAATAAGAATTATTCTTGCAGTGATAAACTGATATATTACAATTTAATAGCATTGCAGTTTTACTCGTAATTTGAGCATCGCCTTTTGAAGCTTTTACAAAAGCCCATTTTTATATAGTTAATCAATAAGCGCTTTAGAATGAATCTTATGTTTACTGTAAAAGCAGCACCGCTATTTTGGTAAGTTTTCTATAATTTTAATTAACTCTTTCATTTCTATAATGAATAACTGAAGTCCTGAACTGTATTCTCCTTCACAGCAATGCTAGTTAAGAAAATCTGAGTCTATGACTATACGAATATGAACAATTTTTACAAAATACAAACCTTTGAGACGAAGGTAAAATTCTTACTTCAGTCTCGTAGGCGTAGTTCAAAGGGTTGGAATAAGGAAGACACTTAACATAAGACTAAGTATTCTATCGCTAGTCTAAACTTCTAATAATATGGAATAGAATCAAGCTTATAATGTTTGTGAAACCAAGACCTCTTTTACCTTTGGTGAAGACCTTATCATGAGATAAGATGAAAGTACATTTCTTCTTCCCTCTGATTCCTTCCTTTCCTTTTAAATGCAAGCTTACAAATCTGGTAAAACCAACAGCCCATTTACCCTCAGCGAAGATGAAAGTGGCCTTGCCAGAATGAAAGATGAAAATATGATGTTTCCTTTTCCTCTGGTAGCTGTGCAGCCTATTTTGCAGCATTTTTCTCCGTCAAGGATCAATTTACTTTACTATCCATGTTCTGTGATGAACTAGAAATAAGCTCATTATCTCTGACAACTTACGTCCGAAAGCTTATTATATAAAAGGATAGAGCATGGAACAGGATTCGTGGATTAACAGTCAACTACAATATCACCTGGAGAGTCAGTTTGAACTTCTTCAAAGGGAGGGTGATTTTTGGCATCACGATGGCAGAGATTGACTTTGGCTCTTTGGATATTCGAGAAAAAATCGAAGGAAATGAGATTCCCTGAATTGGTAAGATATTTGAGTTCTCTCTCTCTCTCTCTCTCTCTCTCTCTCTCTCTCTCTCTCTCTCTCTCTCTCTCTCTCTGAGATTTTGTGGATGGGAAAGAGCAAAGAAATTCCAAATGGGAATGCAAACATCCCCAAGGATATCAATATGCACTGAATTTTCCAACAGATAATTATTGATCTAATAAACGGCCTCGAGCAATTTTGAGTATTTTTCTTGCATCATATTGATACAGACCACTCAGAACATCTCTGAATTTTATCTATATTTTCATGGTAAATTTGATAAGAAAAATATAATTTCCTTCACATTTCTCTTAGCGCTACTGTGGGGTTTTCCCACAGTTTACCTTTATGTCCTAACACTTTATCTCCGTTATTTTCTGGCTTTTATTTTTTTTGGTCTATCACTCCTCAATTAAATTGGGTTGTATTTATAGTGTTGGATTATTATTATTATTATTATTTTATTACTATTATTAATTTTTTTTTCTTCTTCTTGCTCTATCACAGTCCTCCAATTCGACTGGGTGGTATTTATAGTGTGGGGTTCCGGGTTGCATCCCGCCTCCTTAAGAGTCCATCACTTTTCTTACTATGTGTGCCGTTTCTAGGATCACACTCTTCTGCATGAGTCCTGGAGCTACTTCAGCCTCTAGTTTTTCTAGATTCCTTTTCAGGGATCTTGGGATCGTGCCTAGTGCTCCTATGATTATGGGTACGATTTCCACTGGCATATCCCATATCCTTCTTATTTCTATTTTCTGATCTTGATACTTATCCATTTTTTCCCTCTCTTTCTCTTCAACTCTGGTGTCCCAATGGTATTGGCGACATCAATGAGTGACTTTCTTCTGACTTTGTCAATCAACGTCACGTCTGGTCTGTTTGCACGTATCACCCTATCCGTTCTCATACCATAGTCCCAGAGGATCTTTGCCTGATCGTTTTCTATCACTCCCTCAGGTTGGTGCTCGTACCACTTATTGCTGCAAGTAGCTGATGTTTTCTTGCACAGGCTACAGTGGAGGGCTTTTTGCCACTGAATCATGCTCTTTTTGTACTGGTTCTGTGCAAGTGCCAGGGCATTCGCTTGTTATGTGGTTTATGGTTTCATTTTTCGTATTGCACTTCCTATATGGGAGAGAAGTTATTCCGTCTATCGTTCTTTGAATATATCTGGTTCTTAGGGCCTGATCTTGTGCCGCTGTTATCATTCCTTCAGTTTCCTTCTTTAGCTCTCCCCTCTGTAGCCATTGCCATGTGTCATCGCTGGCTAGTTCTTTGGTCTGTCTCATGTATTGTCCGTGCACTTTGGTTTGGTTGTGCCAGTCCTCTGTTTGTTCTGTCATTCTCCCGTCTCTGTATATTTCTGGGTCTTCGTCTACTTTTATTAGTCCTTCTTCCCATGCACTCTTTAGCCACTCGTCTTCACTGGTTTTCAGATATTGCCCCAGTGCTCTGTTTTCGATGTTGACGCAGTCCTCTATACTTAGTAGTCCTCTCCCTCCTTCCTTTCGTGTTATGTATCTGTCCGTATTTGCTCTTGGGTGTAGTGCTTTGTGTATTGTCCATATGTTTCCTGGTTTTCTGATCTATGCTGCGGAGGTCTGCTTTCGTCCATTCCACTATTCCTGCGCTGTATCTGATTACTGGCACTGCCCATGTGTTTATGGCTTTTATCATATTTCCGGCGTTGAGTTTTGACTTGAGTATCGCCTTGAGTCTCTGCATATATTCTTTCCTGATCGTGTCCTTCATCTCTTGGTGTTTTATATCCCCCTCCTTCCATTATTCCCAGGTATTTGTATCCTGTCTCATCTATGTGTTTGATGTTGCTCCCATCTGGTAGCTTTATCCCTTCAGTTCTCGTTACTTTGTCTTTTTGTATGTTGACTATTTTATTATTATTATTTATTATTATTATTATTATTATTATTATTATTATTATTATTATTATTATTAATTAGATGAACCCTATTCTTCTGGAACAAAACCCCAGGGTCCATTGACTTGATATTCAAGCTTCCAAAGAATATGGTGTTCAACCAAACAAAATTTTCTTTCTGTGTTCTTCTGAAGATTGAAAAAGAAACCCACAAAATCACTGTGTATAACCTGTTTATTTATGAGTATTGGAGTGTGGAGTAAAATATAGTGTAAATACGCATAAATAAACATGTTATAGGCAGTGATTTTGTGGGTTTCTTTTTTATTATGGTGTTCGTTAGGAAGGTGTAACAAATGGTAATGTGGAATACAGGAAAAAAAAGAAAAAAAAGATAATTTATTTTTTATTTTTATATTTACCAAATAGATTAATGTAAAAAGCGTGAAATAAATAAATTATCAAAACATAAGGAGACTTATATCAGGGCATAAAATCAAATCAAATATATATTTTTTATATAGTATTATCTTCAGTCATATATCTCACACCCACTGGAAGATGTAATATGATTAGCAAGGAATTTGAAGACCACCTTAACGGGTGTTTAAACCTGAGATCGACACTTTTATCAGACAGCTCTTTTATCTCGATCAACTTTCCTCTTAGGTTTTCGTTTCGTGGAAGACAAAGGACCTTTGTTCAAATGTCAGAGGGATAGAATGGTTAATTTCTCAATTATTCTGTCTGTCTGTCTGACACACACACACACACACACACACACACACACACACACACACACACACACACACACACACACATATATATATATATATATATATATATATATATATATATATATATATATATATATATATAAATATATATATAATGGGGTTTTTGTATGCGCGTGTATATGTATATGTATATGTATAGCGCTTATTTGGAAGAAGTAATGGAAAGTAATAGGAGATAAGGACAAAAAGACCGGTTATTAGAAATTAATAAAATGAATGATCAAATTAATAAATAAAGAGATAAAAATGTAAGGAAATTACTAAAATACAAGAATAACAGTATTAAATATCATTAGAAGGTGAAAGCACGCTTACAAACCAAGATGCCACGTCATTCCCGAAAGTGAAATATGATATTGATGTTCTGCTGAGAACATTATTATCATATTAATTACAATGAAGCGAAAGCAGTAATGGAGTAGCATTATAATGAGACCTTGTATCTCTGCTTTGCTAATCTAATGAAATACTAGAGGCTGAGGATCACAGAGCTATCCTGTCTTCATGTTATTTTTATGTTTCTTTAATTTATCTTGATTCTGAAAATTCTGATATAACTTTCATTCTGTCTTCTTATGCTCAATGTTACATTTTTGTAAATAGGACATCTTTAAATCTATGTATGAAAGAATATTTAAAACCTGATCTACAATAATCGGTATCCCTTTTATTTCCCAGCAGAATCGGGTTTAAATTAATCCAATATTAACGCATGACAACTGCGCAGCGAACACCTGTTCACGAGATGAAGGTTACATATGAGACTGATTTTTCGGGGTGAGCGAGATTCATTGATCCAATCTGTAACACGCAATGAGATAGTTTGATATATGGGGGTGGGGTGGGGGGGTTGGGGTGGGGGCGGGGGTGAAGAGCCGTTTGTCTCTGCATAAAAAATCACATCATGGATCACTTTCTTTTTCGAGCAGGCATGGGAAAGAAGGTCAGCGGGTGACCTTTCCAAAGGTCGCTATTTGGGATTGTTTCAGTCTTCGATTACCTTGATGGATTTTGTCTTTTTTTTTTTAATAATTGGTAGTTGTGCATACATAACTGGCATTGATTCATACGCAAACATACACACACATGTATACATATATGTGTGTGCATATGAATATGTGTATATATATATATATATATATATATATATATATATATATATATATATATATATATATATATATATATATATATATATATATATATATATATATATATATATATATATATATATATATATATATATATATATCGAGCTACAATGTCCTTTAATATCTAATTCGCTCTACCTCGGAATTAATATATTTTCATATATGCTTAACCGAAGGGGAATTTTTCTCGATAATAGATTCACCTGTACTTGGGCGAGAACGCAGGTACATTAAAAAAAAAAAATATATATATATATATATATATATATATATATATATATATGTATATATATATATATATATATATATCTGTGTGTGTGTGTGTGTATATATTGTGTTTATTTCAGTTACTAATCTATATTCCGATAGTCAGAAAAATACAAACTAATCTTTGTATCCAGCTCAATACCCTACACTACATAAAGTTGGAAATACAGGAAAGCGTGGATGTATTTCAGTTGTGACAACACCAGAGACAATAAGAAACATGAAGAAGAAACAACAATTCACGAAAAGACAACACAAAGGTTCTTTGAGGCTTACGTATTTGAGAAACAGAGAGATCACCGATCGAGACGGAGAAATAAATTATTGCTTTTCCCAATAACGCTTCCGGAAATTACATTTGTAATAATTCTTTTTTCATTTTTAATAAGCCAAGGAGAACTATATTTCTACCTAGTATTAATA
The DNA here is from genome assembly GCF_015104395.2 of Macrobrachium nipponense. NCBI lineage: Eukaryota > Metazoa > Arthropoda > Malacostraca > Decapoda > Palaemonidae > Macrobrachium > Macrobrachium nipponense. Next base: position 206,714,002 of record NC_087200.1, read on the forward strand.
TTAATATAAATATATAACTTCATCATATAAAGCACCTTACTTTTTCCAAAAGTTCTAAGAATTCTTTATACAAATTAAATAAAGGAAATCGCTAAAATAGTTCATAAATTGTTATGTAATGTAGGATTAAATGTTCTGCTGGGTAAAATGTTTAGCCAGTCAAAAAATAGGATCTGAATTTTACAATTTGATAAACCAACAACCGACTGAAAAAAAAAAAAAAAAAAAAACATTGTTCACCACAAAGGAAATTCTATTTATTTGAAAATAATAAATATTTTTTTTTTTTTTTAATAATGGTATGTCGTTGAGTGTGTGTGTAGTGGTTCATAGGTACGAAAACTCCCTTGAAAAGAGAGAACACCCTGAAGATTTTAGCGAAAATATTGGTCAGTGTAAACGTGTTCAAAGCAGCCACTTTCTCTTCAGAAAATCCCCAACGTGAGACAATAAGGACGAAATTTGATCAGGAAAATACTTCCTGAATACTGAGGAAACTAATAGCAGGTTATTTTTACAGAATGACAACGTATCCCTGTGTTTATATTATCAGTTACAATCATTTATCTTTATTACAAAATATTTTGTATATATTTACAAACGCCTATGATTTTACATAGAACCACTGCTATGAACATCTAAGTTTTATCTGTAATATATAGTGTTTTTCAATAAATATTTTAGATATGAATAACTGTATTTGCTCAGTCCAAATATTTAACAAGATAATGATGGGACGTTCGATCAAGGCCATACGGAATGTACCTATTAATAATTATTTGGAATAGCATTACACCAATACATATGCCGGTGAATTTGATGATTTCTCATTTTGCTTGTAAATAACACATAAAAGTCCAAAATTTGATATCATATCCTTTTCTGTGGAAATAAAATACAGGTAAAAGATAGAAACGTAGAGAAACGAAAAGGATTAGAAGATGGCCATAACCATTTCTTTATCCTAACTATCACATTCACCCTGACTCATCGACAAGCACTTTTAATCTCCTTAACTAGGTTTAAAATTATAGATTTTTCAATTAAGTTTTAATCTCACACGTCCAATACCACTGAAACATTCTTGACTTTTACAGAGGTTATAGGGAGAATCATCTGTCGACGAGTAGAAGATATCTAATGCGGATAACCACGACAGATAAAGAGTCTCCACTTCCGTAGCTTGCTTCCTTATGAAGAGGTGCTTCAGAGCCTTCAAGTATATTGTAATTAAGTTCCATTGTTACATAAAATGTTTATTTTCCAAATAGTTTGCAGCTATGGTAATCTGTAAAGTCACATGTACCACTACAGAGCTCTTCACTCTAAACTGACGAGAAAAATCAAAGGTATTTCAGAATGTATTAACATTAGTGAAAGAGCTACAGCGATGCATCCTTAGAGATGCAAGTTGGCAATGTTATGAAACTATAAAATTAACAAAGAAGTATTATGAAGCGGTTTTATTTAAGGACGCCTTAAGGCCTTTCCATATTGTTCGTAAACAAAGTTTGCAAATGGTTTGCAAACAGATTGTAAACAGTTTGCGAACTGTTTGCAAACATTTTTCGTAAACTTTGAAGCCAATGTTCCATAGTGTGGACAGGCCTTTAGAGTAAAGAAGAATCTTGCATTCAGTTGTTTTACTTTCCTCGGGGCAATATAAACTCTTTATTCTTGCATCCTAATAATAGAGATTATATATATATATATATATAGATATATTATATATATATATATATATATATATATATATATATATATATATGATATATATATATATCTATATATATCTATATATATATCTATATATTATCTATATATATATCATATATATATCTATATATATATCTATATCTATATATATATATATCTATATATATATATATATATATGATATCTATATGATATATATATATATATATATATAATATCTATATATACTATATATATCTATATATATAGCTATATATATATCTATATATATATCTATATATATATCTATATATATATATATATATATATATATATATATATATATATATATATATATATATATATATATATATAATATCATATATATATATATATATATATATATATATAGATATATATATATATATATATATATATATATATATATATATATATATATATAGATATATATATATATATATATCTATATATATATATATATCATATATATATATATAGTATATATATATATAGATATATATATATATATATATATAGTATATATATATTATAGTATATATATATATATATATATATATATATATATATATATATATATATATATATATATATAGATATATATATATAAGATATATATATATATATATTATGTATATATATATATATATATGATATTTATATATTATATATCATCTATATAGATATATATATATGATATTTATGTAGATATATATATATATATATATATATATATATATATATATATATATATATATATATATATATATATATATATATATATATATATATAAGCGAATACCACGGGAAAATGATAGTCAGAAATCCAAGCGCCTTCGTCTTTACTCAGACATCGTCAAGGAGCTACTAAAGTACAATTGGAGAGGAAGGTCTCAGATACAAACAAGATCAGGAATACCAGATGGTTAATTATCAAAAGGGTAAAAATTAAAAGGGATAATCCATGATTATCGGATATCACACGGTCACAAACTTAAACAGATTCTGACCCTAACCGAAATTACAAAAGTATCTTTACAGTCCAAAACATGTAAAAACTGAATATATTAATTTTGTTGCTTATATTTATCTACAACTTTTTTCATTATGGAAAGCTTCAAGTTTAATAAACCAAGACTTAAATTTAGAACATTTTTATTATTTGACTTGATGAAAGACAAGATTCAATGATATTCCTTTTTAACTGTGTCATTACATGATATTAAGGCTCTTGCTTGACTCCAGTTAATAGGAAGGTCTAAATCTCTCATATGTCAAATAATGCATTCGATATTTGCCCAGTTCTCACAGAATATTGATGTTGTTTGAGAATTTGCGAAAGAGTCTTACCGTTTGTCCGTAATAGACTTTATCACCACTTTTTGCAAGGAATTTCATATATGCAGCCTGGAAGATCTGCTTACTAAACTCTTGATTACTAAACTCTTGACATTAATATTACTGAAAACAGTATTATGTTAAAAAGCTTTAAAATTCTAGGAACGTCTAAAAACCTTTCATGATAAGGTATTTTAGAATGTTATGCTTACTAAATTCAAGTTTGTCATTAGTTGAATAAAATGTTTTTCTAGCTCTTTTCCATGCCACACCTACAAAAGTCCCTTGGGTATTTAAGTTTCAATGCAATATCATAAATAGTTTTTAATTTCAGCGTCAATAAACTGCGGGCTACAGACACATAAAGCCCTTAGAAACATCTCAGAAAAAACAGAGAATTTAACATTTTGATGGTGATTGGAGTAGTAATGAACAAAAGAGGCAAAGTTAGTTGATTTTCGAAAAACTGAAAAGGTGAAATTTCCATCATTTCTATGGACAGTTACATCAAGAAAATTCAAATAACAATTTCTCTCTTCCTCTACAGTAAATTTTATAAAAGGGAGGGACTAAATTATTGAGATTATTAAGGAATTCTGGAGAATTTCGGGAACTGGCCAAATACAGAAGATATCATCCACATATCTAAACCCAAATAACTTTTTGGGGCAAAATTCTTGGTAAGAGTTTTGTCTTAAAAAATTCCATGTAAATATTGCTAAGGGACAGGAGATAAGGGATTACCCGTAGCCATGCCAAACTTCGTACAAAAAAATCCCCATTAAAACAAAATTTACTATCTTTGATACATAACCTTATGAGACTAATGAGGTTTGCCACACTTAAGGGAATGTCATGACGTTCTAATTACTCCTCCAAATATTCAAGTAAGTCATCTGCAGGCACTTTTGTAAATAAAGAGACAACATCAAAACTAGCCATATTAAAATCAAAATTCAAATTTAAACGATTCAATTTGTTTATAAATCAACATTGTTTTTCACATTCGTGTTAGAAATGTTTCCTACCAAAGGAGTAAGAATTTTTACAAGCCATTTAGATAAATTATACGTAACTGAGCCCACTGAACTAATGATTGGCCGGATAGGGTTGTTGATTTTATGTCTTGACTAAACCATACATATAAGGTAGGGATGCGCGTTGCTGTGTAAACTGTTCAATTAAATGGTCCAAGCCCTTCAAAATGGGTTTAATTTGTTTATTAAAATGGGATTCACTCTCTGTGTAAGGTCAGACCCTCAGTTGCGTATAATCAGTATCATTTAGCAATGTCATTATTTTACTTATATAGTCACTTTTATTCATTATTACCACTGCATTGATTTTATCTGCTTTTGTCACTTTATCTGTTTTGTCTTCTTTAATTTTTTTCTTAAAAGCCTGGAGAAATCTCACGGGTACATTAGGGGGAGAAAGGTTTACCACATAGCACCATACACAATACCTTTACAAATATTGATATCATCAGGGCATAGGTTTTTGATTAAATTTTTCTAAATAACAAAAGGATTTTGAGATGTCGACACAGTCCAGGTTACCATTAAATACACCAAAGCTTAACCCATATCCCAAAGCTGCTGTCGTAGCACAATCCACTGGTTTGTCTGATAAATTAATCATGAAGTCTCAAAAAATTCAATGTAAGTATTGCTAAGGACAGGAGATAAGATAAAGGTATTGTGTATGGTGCTATGTGTAAACCTTCTCCCCCTAATATATATATATATATATATATATATATATTATATATATATATATATATATATATATATATATATATATATATATATATATATATATATATATATATTATATATATATATATATATATATATATATATATATATATATATATATATATATATATATATATATATATATATATATATATATATATATATATATATATATATATATATATATATATAATATATATTATATATATTTATACTAACATACAGTCAAATATTATTCCATTGTATAGGATTAGAAGTGAAGTAACTGCAATGACTTCTAAAGGAAAGAAAATGCCATTTCTTTCATTGGCTGTTCATTAAATATGACTCATGTTTATAACGGATTTTATTGTCAGTCACTCACCGGCAATTTCCTTCTCAGGTCGTTAATCGTTCCTCACAAAGGCCGGATATGGCGTAAAACGACGGAGAGATAGAGAGAGAGAGTGAGAGAGAGAGTGAGAGAGAGAGAGAGAGAGAGAGAGAGAGAGAGAGAGTTAAATGTAATGCCTATCCTGATTGTTTTCGATACCTCCACGGTCAGAGATTGTGCAAAAAACACGAGAGTCAATTTATGCCCGAGAGAGAGAGAGAGAGAGAGAGAGAGAGAGAGAGAGAGAGAGAGAGAGAGAGAGAGAGCATCCCCACAATCTTCCCAAGAAATCTTCTTGCTTATATTGATAAATTCATCAGTATGAGTAAATCACTTTATATTAGAATATAAGTAAATTAATGGCAACTTCACACATTGTAGGGAAGAAATGTATCAGAAAAAAACAATAAGCTCCATTTAATATAAAATGAATTTCAAAAACTGTCGATTCATTTATATCATATGAAGACTGGAGAGGAGTATGAACACCCAAATTCAGGTCAGTCTGAAAATCTTACATGAATAACTATTATATATTTTCAACTACGTAATTATAAAAGAACAGACGAATACAAATTGACGTTTTAAAAATTTGCACGCTGCAATATTCGTCTAATCATAAGACACCTGAAGGAATTTACATACATGAAGAGAATAATCATCTCCCAGTGAAAGGACAGGTTCGCAAAACTTCATCTCCTGAGAAATATTCTGTTGAAGGGATTACTTTCATGCACTGCCTCTTGTCCTTTGATCAGGGAACTTTGAAGTTGCGAAATTGGAAATTTATGCTGTAGAGTCTAGATCATTTTGAATCAGGACTTACACCATCATTAAGCATTCTTAAATTATTTATATTCTTAGTTGTGACTGAGTATTTCTCTTCTGGACTGTCAGTTAAAGTATAAAGATTATTTATATGCTGAAAAAACTGATTTAATATGACCTTTTCAAAAAATAAGAAGCCAATCTGGTTCAGCAGAGAGTTCATATAATTACTAAAATCCTTGAAGTGATGGAATTATGTTATATGAAGGTATCTTAAGCCCTTTTAGTTTATGGAAATACAAACTGATTAAGCTGAAATATCGCCATTTAATTTATATGAAGACACTGCTACGCATACAAAAAGCTTACTTATTTACACACACCCACACACACACCACACACATACACAGAAAATACAGATCTCGAAGCACGTTGAAAGTGATATATAAATAAAATCTCATTCGCCTTAAGAAGGTGAAGCCAGAAAACTTACTCAAAGTAAGAATTCCCTCTGGATAGCCTCTAGAACTTGGGAAATAGTTTAGGGACTGGTTTCAGAAAAGGGACGCCACTGGAAAAATAAGATATAATTGGGAAAGATGGTTTCTTCATAACATCTTAAAAAAAAATCCACGAAGTTGCCTTAGGTAACTGTTGAAGAAAATAATTTAATTTGAACATATACTTATAAATACATTCTTTAGAAATTAAGCCTTTAATTACAGAATTCAATGGTTCGTAGTCACGTAATCACTGAGCGTTTTTATAATAATAATTGCGTTTGTTTTATGCGTCTTAAGGCTCCTCTTCTGAATATATTTATTTACAAGTTCGGTGTGGAACAGAAACGTGCAGTAAAGTGAGTGCCTATGGGAAATGTGTCAAAAGAATGGCAGCGTTAACAAAGCAATCTAAATAACAAATATTAACCTGAAGTTCTTCATATTTACATTTCTTCCCTACGATTTTGCTTAGATCTCTCTCTCTCTCTCTCTTCGTTTCATTTTCTCTCCATTCGTCATTTGTATTTCAATTTCTAGCTTTTTGGTCCCACATCACAATCATAATGCCTAATGCGATATTAGTTATTGTCCACTGCTTTTAATTAACTTCAAATAATTCTTACTGACCTCTTGTCTCCCTGTACATACATACACACACACACACACACACACACACACCCACCCACACATATATATAAATATATATAATATATATATAGATATATATATATATATATATATATATAATATATATATATATATAGTATATGTATATGTGTGTGTCTATATACGTAGAGAGTGAGAGATGAGAGAGAGAGAGAGAGATAGAGAGAGCCGTATGTACATCTGTCTCTAGTCCTTAATACCAAAAGCAAAGGATTTGGATGTGTTTTTTTTATTTCCTCATTTTCTATTCATTTCCCTTTCAAACTTCTTAATTCTTTACAATGAGTCTCTGTGAAATTACCCGTCCCCATTCACGTTCTCTGATGGAAGGTATTTTCTTTCTTTTTATGTGACGTTCTTTTCCAATCCCTTTCGCTTTGAATGCGTTCTATAAATAATGTATCTTTATCTCTGGTTGTCTTTTCAAACATTTTGCTATCATCTCCCTATTTGCTGTTTCCTTTCCTAAGAAATAACTATTGGGGGAGCTTATGTTCACATGAAGATAAAGTTTAGTTTGTATTTTGAAATATAAGGACACAATTCTACAATTACTACCAGAAGGCAATTCTCCTTGTCTTTTTATAATAATGTACATATATTTTATACATTTATTTATTATTTGTTATTTCTTTTAATAACTGATCTCTTGTTTCTGTATTTCCTATCACCTTCTGTTACTACTTTCAAATGAGTACCGTATTCTTTGGAGGTCTGAATTTCAAATCAGTGACCATTGTGGTTTGGTTCATGCGAATAGGGTTCATATTCTGAATAATAATAATAATAATAATAATAATAATAATATAATATAATATAATAATAATAATAATAATAATAATAATAATATATAATAATAATAATAAAATAATAAAACAACCAACATAGTAAAAAAGAAGAAAAGTGAGGGACTCCTAATGAGGCAGGATGCAACCCGGGACCCCACACTTTAAATACTTAAATATATTTTATTGCCCTAAAACAAATTCATACTCTAGAAATTCAAAACCACTATGTAATGTAAGTAAGAAAATACATTTTGAAAAAAAAATTTACACAGAGGTCAAAATGTCCAAGAATAATTAATCATTTGGTAATTTCGACGTAAGAACTTTTGATGAAATTTTCCCTGATAATCACCTTTCATATCTCAATAAAATATGTCAAGTTCATTGAAGACTGGTGTAGTCATTCCATTAGTGCAGCATTGGTAAGAAAAGGTCGAATGTCTTCAACAATTTCTCTCAGGATTTTCAAGCTGGTCCATTAAGTATGTGTCATTCCCGTTTACCGTTTTTATTTTATCAAATTGGTCTTTTTTCTTATTATTTTTTGTTCGGGTGGAAATCTAATGGATTCAATTAAAGGAAAGGAAGTTTGGAGTTAGGGTCCTCCTGAGAAAATCTTTTTATCTTATCGTGCATACATTTGTTTATCTATTTATTAATTTATTCAATCATTTACTTTGTAAATAAAAAATAAAAAATATAGTTTAAGTGGTTTTTGAACTAATAACAGTTATCATTAACTTACACTATCGCTGTAAAAAGGATATTGAAACATTTATCCTCAGTTGCAAAAAGTTAATATAGATAATAACTTATTAAGAGTCTTTTGCACACGATCTCAAATATCTTATTCCTCTCTCTCTCTCTCTCTCTCTCTCTCTCTCTCTCTCTCTCTCTCTCTCTCTCTCTCTCTCTCTGTTGTTCGTTCAAGGAACTTTAGCTTTAAATTGACATGATGCATATATTTGAAATATAATCGATGGATATTGCATTCATATATATTACACCACTAAATCTATCTTTTTTCCCCAACTCTCTCTCTCTCTCTCTCTCAATCTACAGCAGAAATAAAAACTACACAAAAAGCATCAACATCCATAGTAAAATAACCTATTTCAAAATAATGATAATAATAATAATAATAATAATAATAATAATAATATAATGAATAATATAATAATAATAATAATAATAGTAATAATAATTATTGATAATGATAATAAATAATGATAATAATTAACTATTAATAATAATAATAAGGAGGCAGGACGCAACCCGGAACCCCACACTATAAATACCACCCAGTCGAATTAGAGGACTGTGATAGAGCAAAAAAAAAAAAAAAAAAAAAAATAATAATAATAATAATAATAATAATAATAATATGTATGTATGTATGTATGCGGGTGTCTCTCTGTCTGTTTGT
>NC_087200.1:206728354-206760854 GCF_015104395.2 Macrobrachium nipponense
ATTTAGAGAGGAGAGAGAGAGAGAGAAGTAGGAGACCTATTGTTACGTCGACGGGCTGAATTTAATTATCCTATTGTACGAGAGGATGAGAGATCCTGAGAGAGAGAGATAGAGAGAGAGAGAGAGAGAGAGAGAGAGAGAGAGAGAGAGAGAGAGAGAGAGAGAGAGAGAACTACTATTTTGTTTACATGCTGAATATGCTGGTCCTATATAAACTAAGCCCACTTTGCATTTTGCATTTAGAGTAGGGCATGTCCCATGTGAATTTTAGGGAGGGGGAACCAGCATTTTGTACTCGGTATAGACACCCATCATTCTCATTATCAAACTAGAATGAAAGTGTATTTACATTCTAGTTTCTCACATCTTAGATTACATAATCAATGCACTTTTTCCCTCCAAGATGCAGAATACTTATACGAGAGAAGATCTTCATCACTGGATAGGAGATGGCGCCTCAAAGATCAATTTCCACAAGTGTTACATAACAGGGAAAGTCTGATTCCTAGTAAAAATAAAACACATCTAAAAAACAGATAATTAAAAAGTAGCAATAAAAACCCAAAAATCATCCAAAATAAGGATTATTGTAGTCTGTGAAAGCCCACTAACCAAAGTATAATAACCTGTGGTTCCATTTACTTAGAAGACAGAAATAAGAACAAATGATAAAAATGCAATTCTTGCAGCTTTCTGGATCACATCTCTCTCTTTCCACGGGAAGGTAAAACCGTTTCCCTTTCAATATCAATCATGGTTGTCTGATGGAAGAAAGTTTTACCATCTGTCACAGCAGAGAGCCGAGCTGTGGGGTTTGGATGGGATGTGCTCAGTAAAACTCTTTGTTGATTTCAGAATTTTTTTTTTTCCTGCCTTGAATTGTTTTTTTGTCTAAATTCAGTTTTCCTTTTTTTTTTATTTAAATGGGCACTTTAAAATTGGAATTTAAAATTTTCCATATTATATATATATATATATATATTATATATATATATATATATATATATATATATATATATAATTTATATATATATATACTTGCATATATGTGTATGTGTCTGTATATATATATATATTACTTGTTCATTACCTGAAGAACCTAAGCAAATAATAGTTTTCCTTTTTCATATGGGAAGCTACGGAAGCTACTGCATTTCAATCAGATACACCTGAGAGCATAAAATTATTTTCCAAATATTTAATGAAAATAACCAAAATTTATTCAGAACGAGATAAATGACGACCAATAATTCACTCGCACAACTCGAGTGATTAACGTTAACGATTGTACATCCAATCACGATAGAAAAAAGGACATAATCTAATGGGACAAGTCCAAGTATCCTACGCATCCCTACAAAACAATGCTTCGTTCGTTTTAAGTCCATTTGTAAATCCAGTGGAGTGATTAGTAATTTGAAGCCTTTGTTAATGAGAAACGGGAGGAGTCTGACCTGTCTCATTCCATGCAGATTCAGAATTGCAGATTCGGAGAAAGAAGGAAAAGGATGTAAGTTTGACAAAAAATGTGAATATATGCACCCTGTAGCCATGAATCAAAATAAATTAAATAATCAATTAAAAAATAAAATCCAAAATAAGAAAGAAACAAATAAAGAGAGGAACAAAGAACATGAGGCGAAGAAAAAAACCAAGCCATCACTGCGATATGGAGTGTCAGCAAAGAATTTCCAAGCATCAGCTCCAAGATACTACAGCTCAAGAGATAAATACTGTCTGTACGATGCTAGGGGATATTGCAGATTCAGACACAAAATGAATAATTATAAAAAAGGAAGATCAAATATTTTGGAAAAGTTGGATTTTTTAATGTCAGAATTCCTGGAAATGAAGAAAAGAACAACATGCCAGAACAGGAAAGAAACATGGGAAAATCATTATTATTACCCATATTAAATGAAGGAGATAATACGCAAACCATCATAGTTATGAATGCGCAGGGTTTAGTTACGAGTAACTCAAAAAGAAAAATAGATTACTTAGAAGAACTAACCCAAATTGAAAATAAAATAGATAGAATGAATATAAGTGAAACCTTGTATTCCCAAGAGAATGGTAATCACGATCAAATAAAAGGGTTCCAAACTTATAGATCAGATAGAAAAAATAGGAATCAAGGGGGAACCGCGATATATTGGACAGACAAAAAACAAGGAAAAATATATGAGAAATATAGTAACTCAGAATGTGAACTAATAGCGGTAGAATTTGAATTTGAAAAATTAATGAACATAGTAGTATATAGACTTCCTAATACTAAAAAGTTTGACACAATTATAGAAAAATTGGATGATATAAGTAGAAATCACAAGGACTGGACTATTCTCCTATCCAGAGACTTTAACTTTCCTTTCGTAGACTTGAAAGAACGAATAGGAGATTGTGGTTGTATTTATACATATATAAAAGAGAGTAATAGTAGTGCAGAAGATAAGAGGCAATTCGAAAAGCTATTAGATATGCTACTAGAATAAAACATTCAATAAATAAATCACCTGCCAACAAGAAAGGATAATACTTTATACCTAGTGCTTGTGAACGAGGTGAATTATGTTAAAGAAATAATAGTTTATAATGCAAGTATTTTAGACCCTAATGTCATAGAATTAACAGTCCATTCCAAAGCAAGTGAAAACACAGATAAGCAAGAAATGAAAAAGTGGGATGGATATGGAAAATACAACTGCAGTAAAAATATAAAATGGTCAGAAATAAATGAAGAATTAAATAAAGATTAGGATAACATTTTCATAAGTGATGATATAAAGGTAAATACGGAGATATTATATAAAATACTAGAGAAAATAGTGGATAGATATATACCGAAGAAGAAAAGTAAACATCAGTCATGCATACAATGAGACAGAAGGATCTTGTTCTAGAAAATCAGAAAGTGGAAAAACGGTCTTACAAAAGAAAAAAATGCATGGAAAGTAATCGAAATAAAAAGTAAGATAGAAAATGCAGAACAAAATATTATACAATCAAAAGAAAATGAAAAATGGGACTTGGAAGAAAAAAACCTGGTAAATATCAAGCAAAACCCCAAACTATTGTACTCGTATTCAAAAAAGATGAATAAAAGAATAGAAATTGGCCCTCTAAGAATTGAAGGGAGATTAACGAATGGAAAAAGGAAATATGCAACATATTGGCAGAACGATATAAAAGAGAATTCACCCCTAGAATTGATAATGAAGATAGTGATATAGAAGTAAGGGACGAAAATAGTGAATATTTAGCAGACATAGATATTAATGAAGCTGATATTTTGCAGGCTATTAAAAATGAAATTAAAAATGGAGCTGCAGCAGGGCTTGATGGTGTCCTTGCTATTTTGTTAAAGAAAGTAGTTCATTCTATCGCAAAGCCACTTGCAATATTATTAAGATAAAGTGTAGATACAGGCAAGATTTATGATGAGAAAAATTAGCATATATTACCCCTACTTTCAAAAATGGATCAAGACTAGAGGCAAGTAATTATAGGCCCGTGAGTCTAACATCACATATTATGAAAGTGTATGAAAGGGTAATGAAGAAAAATATGAATCATTTAATAAAAAATAATTTGTTTCATATAGGACAACATGGTTTCGTACCTGGAAAATGTACACAAACCCAACTGTTAGTCCACCGTGAGAACATATACAAAAATATGAAAATCGGAAATGAAGCAGATGTGGTTTATCTAGACTTTGCAAAAGCTTTTGACAATTTAGATCATAATATATTAGCGAAGAAAATTAGAAAACATAATATAGTGGATAAAGTAGGAAGATGGTTTAAAGACTTTTTACACAACAGAAAACGGATAGTTATTGCAAACAATGAGAAATCGGATGAAGCTAAGGTAATATCCGGTGTGCCACAAGGTACGGTGTTAGCTGCATTACTGTTTGTTATTATGATTGCAGACATAGAAAGTAATGTTAAGGACTCGGTAGTGAGTAGTTTCACCGATGACACAAGAATAAGTAAAGAAATTACTTGTGATGAAGATAGGAACGCGCTACAAAGAGACCTTAACAAAGTATATGATTGGGCAGAGGTAAATAGGATGGTATTTAACTCTGATAAATTTGAATCAATACATTATGGAAACAGAGAAGGAAAGCTATATTCATATAGGGGACCTAATAACGAGACAATCACAAATAAGGAAGCAGTTAAAGACCTTGTTGTGATGATGAATAGGAACATGTTATGCAATGATCAAATAGTAATTCTATTGGCAAAAGGTAAAGCAAAAATGGGAATGTTGTTACGGCACTTCAAAACAAGAAAAGCTGAACACATGATTATGCTTTATAAAACATATGTTCGTAGTTCACTTGAATATTGCAATATGATATGGTACCCACACTATCAAAAGGATATTGCACAAATAGAGAGTGTGCAAATGTCCTTTACAGCTAGAATAGAAGAAGTTAAGGATCTTGACTACTGGTAAAGACTACAATTCTTAAAATTATATAGTCTAGAAAGGAGATGAGAACGCTACATGATAATTCAGGCATGGAAACAGATAGACGGAATAGCCGAAAACATCATGGAGCTAAAAATATCAGAAAGAGCAAGCAAAGGTAGGTTAATAGTGCCCAAAACTATACCAGGAAAAATAAGGAAAGCACAAAGGACATTAATCCACTACGCACCAGCATCGATAATGCAGCTTCTATTCAATGCGTTGCCAGCTCATCTGAGGAATATATCAAGAGTGAGCGTAGATGTGTTTAAGAATAAACTCGACAAATATCTAAGCTGCATCCCAGACCATCCAAGATTGGACGATGCAAAATATACCGGAAGATGTACTAGCAACTCTCTGGTAGACATTTAGGTCCGCCTCACACTGAGGGACCTGGGGCAACCCGAACAAGATGTAAGGTCTGTAAGGTAACGGTCTCTCTCTCTCTCTCTCTCTCTCTCTCTCTATGGATATATTATAATATTATATATATATATATATATATATATATATATAATATAATAATAGATATGTATATATATATATATATACACACGAAGTTTCATTCCATATGGCTGTAAACTATGGAAGATTTTTTTAGTACAAGTTACAACATTACAAAGTTTTTATACTCGTGATATATTTCTCACAACCGTCAACAAGAAGTATATCCTCAAAACTAGGAGTTTATAGCCCAGTAATTGCTGTGTCACTCGCCATTTCAGTTCCTTTTGCGAGGATATAAAAGAGGATATGAGATATCCCAAGAGCCCTTATTCACCACTACCATGCAATAAGCCTTTATATTGATAACAGAGCGCTCATTTAAAAAAAAATAAGAAAAAGGATTTTAATTAACAATTCCTAAAATAGTTTAACTCAGTTACTTTTGTATTTCATTTAGTAATAATGACGCTTTTAGATGTTAGAACATATGTGCTCACCCACGTTTCTTTCTAACAATGTTATATTAGGTAATTCTATGTTTCAGCAATGACACAAATCGTATCTTTTTTATTACCGCACGCACAGATACCTTCTGTATAATATCCTTTATTGAAAATTAGACGGCTAGCCTCAAATCTTCTGAATTAACTATAATGGGAATCATTATACAAAACTTTAAAACTTTAACCTTTACTTGAGTTAATTTAAAAAAGATAAAAGACAACAATAAAATCAAGCCTCTTTAACTGCATATGCAAATTGGCAATAATGATACTTTAAGTGTTGAACGATATGTAAATTAGCTCTGTGGTCGAGAACCCATTAGGCGAAGGGAAAATTCGTCATTAACCGGACGTCATTTACAGGAAACTGGCGTTTAATGTTCAATTAAATTCGTCATTTTTGAAGGGAAGGTCTTCATACAACAGGGGAAGGGGAACCTTTGTCCCACTTCCCTCAACTTCTCTCAAAATTCCTCAGCTGGTGAGATTAAAGAGACAGAGAGAGGAGAGAGAGAGAAGAGAGAGAGAGAGAGAGGAGGCAAGGTAAACGAAAAGGTAATAAATAAATAATTACTAAATAGATATATAAATAAATAATTAAGAGGGAATAGAAAACAAAACCGATGCGCCTGAAATTCAGTAGACGTCAGAGAGAAGGAATGAGTTTGTCCTCGATTAAATATTTGGATATCAGAGGATTCCACAACTGCACCAGGTAAACAGTTCCACACTTTAGTTGCAGTCCAGATAAAACTCATAGGAAAGAGATTGGTATTAAACCTGGTGCTAGAAAATGTCATACTTTCCTATAGCAGCCCACCAAGGGTTGCAAGTAAGAACGTATAGCTTACGTAGAGAAAAGTGCAGTCGCTGTATTACATTTTATGTGACATGCATAATTAAAACAGTAGGACAATTCTCCTAACACGTCACGTATTGAAATACGAGGACGCCTTGGGAGGATAGTCAGGGAATAAATTAGTTAATTAGGGAAGGGTGTGAAGCGGAATCCATTTCCTAACTGTTTTACAAGAACCTGGAAACTTCACCACAATTAAAATGGCCAGAAACATTTCATGCTCAGTGATGCGGAACTGAATATTATAATAGTTATCGAGAGAGAGAGAGAGAGAGAGAGAGAGAGAGAGAGAGAGAGAGAGAGAGAGAGAGAGAGAGAGAGAGTTTTAACCCAAGTTTTAAGAAAACATAATAATTGACTTAATATTACTTTGCACAGTTGGTTAGATAAATTTGAAAATTTTCGTCCTAAATTACGTAGAAGAGGCGTGGATATACTTGTATTCTTATAAATCGCTGAGTTTTAATAAATCTGTTTCTAATACCTCAATGGTTAATCATTAGTTTTAAAACCATCAGACTTGTATGTTTTCGAATATTTCACATTACAGCGACTGTTATTTGTTGTCTTATTTTTGATACGTGGATTAATAACATCCTGACGTCTATCACATGTATTTTGTAGAAAGACCAGTTACAACGAAAATAATGAACAAAATTATCTAAAAAGAAAAAAATAATGTAAGTAAAACAAATAAATTAACTTATTTTTAAGAACAGAATTTTGAAGTATAAAAGTCAACGAATTTTACAAGTTGTTAGTCCTTGAATACAATTCTTGATTGCTTTCTAGTATTTTAACTTCCAAAATTCATAGACCATTAAATACCTCGATTCATTGCCTAGTATTTACCACACAGCTAAAATCTTGTCTTAAACATAATCTTATTTATTTGGTATAATTACATCTCCTTTGTTAATCCTCTTAACTATTGTATATGAAATATTATAACAGGAGATAGGCATTAGAATATAAAATAGAGAAAATTTATCTTTTTAGTGGTTTACTAAATACTAAGGCATCTGTAGATAACTTTTCTTTTCGATGAGTCATTCTGAAACACCGCATGGACCTTTCATTTCTAAAAAAGGGTCTACGCTCTCACTTTCCCATCAGCTAAACACACGTCCGCGGTCAGGTGATTGGATTAAGCACTTCCCACGTCTTATCCGGTCTCCACTTTATCCCAAAGCAAATGCGATTCCAATTACATTTAGCAAACGGGGGCTGTGTTCCAGTATTTTGGAAATGGTCTGCAGGTGGTTATTCTCGCTGTGAGGAAGGCTTACCGAAATACCATAAGGAAAGAGATGTATGTACACTTGTATGGATATAATATATATATATATATATATATATATATATATATATATATATATATATAATATATATATATATATATATACATATATATATATATATATATATATATATATATATATATATATATATATATATATGTGTGTGTGTGTGTGTGTGTGTGTGTGTGTGTGTGTGTGTGTGTAGTTCAGCAGATAATTGTAAAATATTCAGCAAAAACAATCTTAGTTACTCATAAAGGTACTGTTCTATAAAACACGATGGGACTTAAAACAAGCAAATTGCTTGTATAGACGTATGACGAACAAAACAGGAACTTTATTGGACTATATTAGAATAAAGTCAAAGATTCACGAGCAAATGTGTCCTTCGAACATAAGCGTTCAACTACATCGCTTGCAATATTATGAGGACAGTACTAAATAGCTTCTGGAGCTTATATCTTTTAATTCAAAACATGCTTATAGTCGTAACAATTATCAATTTAATAGTTTATAATATTACCAAGGTCTGATATAGAATTTTATTATACAAACTTTCGAGGAGTGCAGCCCCATCGTTAGGCTTGAAATTATTGACATTATATAAAAATTGTTAAGATTACAATATCATGAGTTGCCTTGTTAATCCTAATCAGAATGGTTAAAACATAAAAATACACAAAACTTAAAGTGCAAATAGAACCCAAGATTAAAATAAGATAATATTATATGGAAATAACAGAGAATACAGACTCAAGAAACAACATGAAATACGAAAATGAAAAAAGAACAGAAAATTAAAATAAAATCAGCAAGCACAAAACAAATTGACTGTTGACCTGTTGTGAACTGTATACCGGACGACTTGTTGTTCAGCTTCGGTTACATCTCCTTGCTAAACAGTGACTCTGAAATTAGGAGGTCCAGTCTGTTTGATCAAAGAGACAGTGCTTTAAAATCCAGGTCAGTGAAGGGATGGTCTTATGCTGAACTTTGTTCTAACAAGAAGAAAGACCTCTGTTTCGTGTATTCCGAAATTTTGTGTCTGAGCCAGCTTGAGAGAACTGGAACCCACGTATTACAAACTAATAAAAGACACATGAATAATTGATGTCTACGGGAAAACTAGGTTTCTGCCTCTATAGTGATATGACAGTATAAAGGTTAGCAAAAATACGTGGAACCTGATTTGAGGACAACTGTGTCTACGTATTCCTCGTAACATTTCTTCGAACATATAGCTACTATGACTAAGGTATGGTAATTTCATGTACTTTATATCTTCAATAACATTAATGTACATCGATCTGGGCCAAAACGTTTCCATAATTTTGTAAAATACGAATATAGGGTGAGAGTTTTCAGTAAAATGATTGTTGAGGAAAACCATTTATTCACGAAAAAACTTTAAAATCGAACATTGTAATCTGTTTATCATAGTACGCACTGAATTAAGTTTATATAACGTAGGAGAAAAACTTGGGTAATTTAATCTCTGGCCAGTAAATGTACTTTTCTTTCAAACGAAAGTTTCAAATGTGTCTCCATATGTGAGCACCTTAGAATGACTACTTATCGTCCTGTTGTGTTTCACAAGTGAAAGAGATCTTAGGGTGACGAGAATTGAAATTTTCACAAAACATAACCACGCGTCAAAGTTGCTTGAATACAAGGACAGTGTCATCCTCATACCTACGATAAAACAAAAGTTTGAAAGCACTCAATAACTTTTATTGACATTATATTTCATATTTGCTATAATATCTACTTTATAGATCTACATAATCTAACACTGCATTGCCAGTAAAAGGAATGGATTAGTCTCGCAGCTGTTAGGATTAATTGACCTCAAAGTTCTTGTCACTCAGGAGTCAATTATGGAAATTTTATTTGCTTTGTTTGATGTCCGTTGAGAAAGAGAGGTTAACAACAATTTTAATTAACTTATTTCCCTCATTTCCACAACCCCCAACAGAGAAGTATATGGAATTTTCGTGTAAGTGGCTTTTAATTCATAGCTCAGTTAAGATAATGATAAAAAGAGTGAAAATAAGTTTTGCCTAATAAGATGAATATTCAAAATATTAAAAATATATGTATTATTTATTCGATTTTTTTTTACAAAACTAGCCAAGAGTGAAATGTACTCTTAGATGATATTAGTTGCTTAATGATACTTGAAAGTTAACATTTCAGAAGTCGTTTGCAAATACAGCTGTATATTCAAATGTTCCTTCGATACAGAGTAAAATTTATTATTATCATTATTATTTTTTTTTATCACAGTCATCCTATTCGACTGGATGGTTTTATAGTATGGGGTTCCGAGTTGCAACCTGCCTCCATAGGAGTTCATCACTTTTCTCACTATGCGCGCTGTTTCCAGCAAAAAACTCTTCTGCATGAGTCCTGGAGCTACCTCATTATCTAATTTTTCCAGGTTCCTTTTTCAGGGATCTTGGGATCGTGTCTATTATGCTTATGATTATGGATACAATTTCCACTGGTATATCCAATATTCTTCTTATTTCTATTTTCAGGCCTTGATACTTATCAATCTTTTCTCTTTCCTTCTCTTTAACTCTGGTGTCCCATGGTATTGCGCAACAATGAGTGATACTCTCTTCTTGATTTTGTCAATCAACGTCACGTCTGGTCTATTAGCACGTGTCACCCTATCTGTTCTGATACCATAGTCCCAGAGGATCTTTGCCTGATCATTTTCAATCACTCCCTCATGCTGGTGCTCGTACCACTTATTACTGCAAGGTGGCTGGTATATCTTGCACAGGCTCCAGTGGAGGGCTTTTGCCAATGAATCATGGCTCTTTTTGTAGTGGTTATATTCAAGTGCCGGACATTCCCTTATTATTATTATCATTCTTTTTCTGATATTGTTATTGATTTTATTAACAGTTTTACTATTTTTTATTTTATTACTATTATTTTTATTTTTATTTTTATATTCATTACTTTTATATTACAAGGCTGTTTATGATATAGAACGCTTACTTTCAATTATACAATAATTTTAACGAAAACGAACTAATACGCAAGGAATTAAGCAGACTCTTCAATCTCTAATAGTCCCTCTTAGTTACATCCTGTTTTCCTCCTGCCTATTGAAACTTCGGAAACGAACTTGAAGAGGTTTGGGTCGTTAAAGAAAGTTCCCGGAAACTCAGCCGTTTCCAGCCGCCTGGAAATGTCGGTTGAGGCTATTGGCATTCTTGGTGTTCAGGATCCTAATCGCTGTGACCAGGTTCCTGGGACAGACTTTGAAATTGAATTCTGAGGAAATCTTTAGTAGGACTGGCTTTATCTCTATACTACAGGCACCATTCTTTTGTATATGAAGATAAATATATAGTTCAAGTATATTTCAAGGAGATTTTATTCATGAAATAATGCCAGTTAGTCAAATATGACAAGAATATTAATATGTAATTATATTTACGATGTCCTCAATATATTCTGCTTATTTTCTTATAATAAAGATAAAATATAGGGATGCTTTGACCAAAAAAGCTAGATAAATGAAATATATGCTTATAGCTAATGGAAGAACTTAAGAAAAACATAAAGTATATAATGTATAATATTTAAAGAATATGTGTGAATTTTAATTTTCTGTTAGGCAGAAAGGCCTACCGGTTTATAGAACGGACAAGTTACGTCTATGCTAATCCTCTTGTCTACGATTCTCCTCATTTCAAAGACGTTTTATAAGATTACCTGCATCCTGAATCGAACCGGATATGAAGCCATCAAATTTGCAGAGTGAACACAAGGAGAAGGAGGTTCTCAGGTTGAGTGGGAGCCTTAAATCATTAAATTGATCAGGTGCTTCCATATTTCATCTTGAAATCAACTCTTCGTACTGGTTCTGAGATTTCCACAAAAGGCTGTGTCTTACGATGAATTTAATATCTTTCATCAAATCAAAATAATATTTTTCTGTACTAAATGATAATGAAGAAACTTAAAAACTACATAATCATCAACTTCTTTATAATAAAAAAAATTGTTTCATTAAGTATGAAATTTAACTATAAAACTGAGAAGGCTTTTCCTACCTTGAAAAATCTGCGCAACTTTATCTTTTCGTTGTCTTCAGGGTTCAAAGATAATCCTGACGGAAGAGTCAGCCGAGGCTTAAACGTTAATCCATTTAAATTCTTTTGCTCTTCAGACTCCAAAAGATATTTGGATTTTTCACTTTACACTTTTCCATTTTTCCTTTTCAATAAAAAAATTTAAACACAGGATAAAAAGTGTTTATTCAAAACCTATCATTCATTGATGAAGGAAATAAAGCTCTAAATGATAAACGGACGCCGATATCTGAAAGAGCAATATTGTCATTTGATTTAGTGACATATTTGTCAGTAAAATTAAGCTTCAGATACCATCAAGAAGTCAAAATATCTAACAATTTTCAATTGTTTATGCCATAAACTGATGTCATGTCGAATGGATTCTTATTAAATATAGAAATAGATGGAAACGGCTCATCAGAAACGGCGACCCCATATGAAAATGGGAACCAGCTGGGAAGAAGAAAAACTATAAAGTTACTAGTACATTAAGAAACTGATATATCAGAGTTGGCATTTCAGATGAAGATTTGCATTCAGATACTAAAAACGATTTAAAATGTAGATATCCATACAGACAACAAACAATCATAATAAGATACTAATGAAATAAAAAGAAATTAAATAAACACCAAACTCAGTTTCCCGAGTGAGGATGTTTAAACTGGAATTGAAAGTGACTCTGAAGATAATGAATAAATTTATGTTAAGATTTAAATTGAGTTTCTTGAGAGACGTCCGGTGGGAATGTCTCTCCAAACGAAGGAATTCATTCTTCATTAAACCCACCTCGGAGATCGCTGACTACTTCAGTCTGCAATTAAGAAACGTTTTGATTATGCATCAACGTTTGGCTGTCCTTAAGAAAAAGATATGAGTAGAAATTTACATTTCGCTATGATCTTTCGCCCTGGAGGTTTAATTTTATTCCTGTTTCCAAGTTTAATAGTTTACCTTTTTAAATTTTTTTTCGTTCTCGTGAATATGTGAGAGACAATTGATAGTTTAAACTTTAAATACCAAATTTCTTCAACAAATACAATGGAAATAATCGTATTTGGTCCCTTTAGGCTAGTCACGTTTAAATATCTCTCACAATGCTGCCTTCATATCAAGTAATATTACGTCTGAAATCATGAATATTACTTGTGTAATATGAAATGTTAAACAAAGAATATTAATAAGAAATTACAACGAAAGCCATGCTATTATATGCAAACTAGTGTTAGAAAGTATGCCATTTATATTTTCATATTATGTCAAATACACAATCTCTCTCTCTACTCTCTCTCTCTCTCTCTCTCCTCTCTCTCTCTCTCTCTCTCTCTAAAAAGGTTGTAAATACTGTTTGATTTTATTTACTTATGCAATATAAGACCAAAGCTGATTTACGGTACAACCTGATGTACAGTGCAACAGGATTTACACAACAAGCGAATTTACAGTGCAGACTGATGGCTTTTTAAATATCTTGACTTATTTTACTGGCTTCTCAAGTTCATCATCTCTTACTTGTTGGACATCACCTAATTTGTACTTGATTGATGAGGAAAACTTGAAATACTTTGTTTCAGGTGTTATAGTTTATTTGTTGTGCTTTAAATGATCCGTTAAAAACAGTTTTCTTTTATTTATCATAATGTTCTTTTTTTTCTAATGTTTATATTAGTGAAAGATTATCAGAGGGAAATATTAGGGTTGGTTTCTGTGAAGTTCATTTGCATTTTATAATTGAATTTAATAAAAATTTTCATAATCCCATGGGGCGTAAATTGCCTCCCACCATATCAACTAAAGAACAATAAAGTTGTTCTAGGATAAGTAAGAGATATATCACTTAACAACGCCCAAAAACAAACACTGTTAGTAACGTTACTGAAATTTATGACCCATTAAGGGTCATTATCAATATGAAAACTGCGTAACCACTATCATGTACGCGACAGGACAATTGTTTCATACAATTAACTGAAACGACGGCCTCTGGGATGTCTATGAAAATCAATTATCACTCCACGTAATTGACGCTAAGTATGTCAACATAAACCACCATTTGCCAGTAACGTGACTTGATTGCTCCCACAGCTGTTAGATTAGTTGCCTCAAATTTGTTGTCACTCCAGAAGCAGTTATAGGAATTTATTTACAACGGTTGGCTTTGCCTAGCATGAGAGGGGCAGTTATTGTTCACAGACAGATGGAATGAAAGAGAGAGAGAGAGATAGAGAGAGAGAGAGAAAGAGAGAGAGAGAGAGTAGATTTATTTCATAATTCTCATCCAACAGTTATTGAAAAAGGCACAATTCAAGGTCATGATGAAAGGCCACCCCAAGCAGCTATTTCAAAAGCGTCGAGAATAATTGAATCATATCTCTCAGTTTCTGTCTATGAAACCGAAATGATGTTTAATGTTTTCATGCGGTATATAAATAATTGCATTACGGTCAGAAATCAGCTATATGCAAATAATGAATTATTAGTCGTTATTTGTAAGTGGATTTTTGCTTTCCTTTCATGGTGTTTTTGAATAACTCTGCTTCATTTATTCATTCGCTTAGAGGTTTGAACTAAATAACTGCAATATCTGTCACAGCTTATTTAAGACAAAAATCGTCTGAAATGGTCAACTTATTTCCCGCTTCTCCCCAAACTGTGAATTGTGCATAAGGAATGAAATGGTTTGTTTACATAAAAAAAATCCCGAAAGGTTAACTTCCCTTAAATATTATTTTAAAAGCGAGCACAAAAAGACCCTTTGAAATGTAAATATACATTCGAAAATATATTTCATACTACTCCGAAATATTTCTTCTTTCATTCGAGAATTTCCCTCCCTCACTAATTCTGTTTTCATTTCCCCTGCTTGTATTTGGTTTATATATATTTTTCCACTTTCATCCATTTCAGCTTTTCGCAATTTTGTATTCACTTAATTTTTTTTTTTTTTTTTTTTTTTTGCTTAGTTCAAAAGTTTTCCTAACCCAGAAATCGGCCTGAAAAAAAACACTTAATCGGTAACTACATTTTTTTTGAGGGCATTCTTTTTATCATTATTAATTCAGATGGAACGCTTTTAATGATTAACTGTGATGTCACGAATCTAGTGAAAAATTTTGTTTCTAATTACCTTTAAAATCGTGGTAACATTAGCTTTCAGATAATCGTAAATACGCGTTTATTTCAGAATGCTCTCTCTCTCTCTCTCTCTCTCTCTCTCTCTCTCTCTCTCTCTCTCTCTCTCTCTGAATGTCAATAAAACTTTATAATACATGAAATGTCATTCCTAAAGTTATTTTTAGACTAAAAGATAACTATATCTTAAATGCAGTGGAACGAAAACATTCATTCAGCTTGGACTTATCAAAAACAACTGTTTTCATTGGGGGAAAGTAACTTTGGAAACCGGGCCCCACCCTCTCTCTCTCTCTCTTTCCTCTTTAAAACACACAAACACAAACGCGCACGCACGCACGCATTCACACAAGAGAACCATTGGTCGCCAGGGGGAAATATCTGTATAAAAGAAGGAGAGATATCCCGAACGGACACTAACAAGGCCCAATAAAGGCCCACCAGGTGAGAGTAGTTGCTTCCTCGACTTGTCAGGAGACCATTAGGGAAGGTTTTGCCACCAGCCTCCTCTCTTTGTTCAGGTTAGAAGTGATGATTTAAAACCATTGTTTTGGTATTATCGAGATATCTAAACATAGGTGGCTGTATCAATTTACAGAATTAAGGCTATTATTATTATTATTATTATTATTATTATTATTATTATTTTATTATTATTATTATTATTATTATTATTATTATTATTATTCAACCCTTCCGATAATAATATGGTGATCATTTGAAATAAGTAGTAGAATATCGTTAAGAAATTATTGGGAAAACAGACAAATACATAAAAATAAAGTATAAAGGGATGAGCCTATACCTCCCTTAATTTCTCGCTGAATTGACTGACATTACAATAGAGGTTATACTTACGATATTTTCAATACCATATGTTCATTACTTTCATTTGAAGAATTAAAACGAAAGTTTTTTTCGCCAGGAAACCTAATCACAAGTGGATCAACAGAAGCAACCATCCGATCCCTTAACCCCTGTCTATAAATCTAGTATGTTCATCCAGTCAAGTAATTAAGCCTTAATATCAATCAAGCATTTAAAACTCTGGGCATTCAAAATATGTTCAAAACTGCCAATGGATATCGGCCACTGACAGAGTGCAATCCCTTCCGCTTTTCAAAGAGGGGATCCCGTTTCGCCCGTGTACCAATATATCTGGATTTGCGTCGTTCATTCAAGTTCGGGTCATCATTCACTAGGCCGGACTTAATCCCCTTTCACACAACGCATTTAAATTTTAACTACACTTAACGATTCTTCCATTTATCGTGAATCTTTGCCTAAATCGAATGGGTGTTTGGATTGGGTCAGTATAAAGGTAGGCATGACTGAAATATTGAGTGCTTCGTTATGGTGAATTTCGTACATTTGAAAAACTTTTTTGAAATTCGTACAGATCGGAAATCTTTCATAATTGTTCTAACTAGTATTCTATAATGAAATATAAAGCAAGCTATCATATGTCATGACAAACAAGCACACACTTATAAAAATAAAGACAAAACTATTAAACAGTAGTAATATGAAAGTAGCAATTATTATATTATAACTAGATAAAATGCGGGGATAAAGGGAAAAATATACTAAAGACAAGTAGAATTTTTTCTAATGAGTTTAACTGGCAACGATTCTTCCTATAAATTTTGTTCATAGAAAGATGAATTAACTTTGTGGTGATTAAAGATAAAATGTAAATAACGTTTAGTGATACTTTTTTATATGAGTTTAACTGACAATGGATTTACCTATATGTACTGTTTGTAGAAAGATGATTTCTGGTCCTCATTAAGAGTTTTATTTTAAAAGAGTGTTATTATTATTATTGTTATTATTATTATTATTATTATATTATTATTATTATTATTATTATTATTATTATTATTATTATTATTATTATTCAGAAGATAAGCCCTATTTCTACGGAACAAACCCACAAGGACCTTCTATTTGAAATTGAAGCCTCCAAAGAATATGCTGCTTATTTGAAAGTAGTAACAGAGATAATGGGAAATACAGGAAAAATCAACAGATAAAAAAAATGTCAGTAAATTATACAACACGAACAAAATTGAATTAGGGCATCATTGCACTGCATCTTCGTTTAAAGAATTTATCACACCATAGAAGAAATTGATCAATGAAGAATAAAACATAAGGTTGACAAGTATGTGATATTTTTTAAACTAGTTAATAGTTTAGAAAATCATTCACCTTCCATACATATAATTATTCTACATCGCCAAATATAATAGGAGACGGAAAACGAGAGAATTAGTATAATCCTTGATTCCTCTAACGTCTCATGAATACGGGAATTGTGTCAATGTTTTTAAAAGAGGTCTCGCTATTTCGAGAATTTCCGCTGGAAATATTATTGAATCTCTTTTTTTTCCAGCTTCCTCATATAAAATTAGAAGACTAAGAATCAGTGAGTTTGCTGGCTAATGTATATATCTTAGTGTGTACACACACACACACACACACACACACCCACCCAGTTTTATGATGTGCTACAAATTTGTATATTTAAGTAATTGACACTAGTTATTTACTTATCTGAACAAAACGTTATATTTGCATCTATTTATTCACAGAAAATTTTCGTCATTTCTTTAAAAGAATTCTGTTCAACTTCATTAACATGTACATATCCTAACCAGAGAATAGAAAAGATGAAAGAGAAGAGAGATAGAGAGAGACAGACAGACAGACAGAGAGAGAGAGAGAGAGAGAGAGAGAGAGAGAGAGAGAGAGAGAGTAAACACAGTTGAGAAACAGGAGGGCATTTTTTCCCTTCCCCGAGTTGTATCTCTTTCCTTGAACCCAAGTTTCTTTCTGATTGGAGAGTGTGGCACTAACTTGGAAAGTCTTCTCAAAGACTCAATGCTCTCAACTCTCTCTCTCTCTCTCTCTCTCCTATCCTCTCTCTTCTCATCTCTCTCTCTCTCTCTCTCTCTCTCTCTCTGAACTGAAGTGACAACTTATGGAATATTCATAATTATTCAATTATTTCATTATTTTGAATGGTCGTTGGTTGCAAGGTAATGGTCATCTTTAACCATAAGCTGAACAGAAAGATTATACTATATACATACGATTATTACATTATGGATGGATGATTATTGCAATAATAATAATAGTAGTAGTAGTAGCAGTAGTAGTAGTAGTAGTAGTAGAGTAGGGGAAAAAAAACCCCATTATCCCGTAACCTCACGGTGCTAATTGCCAGGTAACCTAACCTAACCTAACCACATTATCCCTCAACATCACGGTGCTAATCCCCAGGTAACCTCACCTAACCTAACCCCATTGTCCCTCAACCCCACAGTGCTAATCCCCAGGCAACCTTAACCACTAACCCTAACCCCATTGTCCCCGCTTAACTCCTAGTTGTAATCCCAAGGTCAACCTTAACCTAACCCCACCTAAGCTAACCTAACCTAACCTAACCCTAACCCCAAAACTCCTCATACTCTATGGGAGGTAAAATACCCTGATTTCAACCCTAACCCAAAACTCCTCATACTCTATGGGAGTTAAAAACCCTGATTTCATCCCTAACCCCAAAAGTCCTCATACTCTATGGGAGGTTAAATGGAAAATCAGATCCCCAGGTAGCCAAACCTAACCTAACCTTAACCCCAAAGCTCCTCATACTCTATGGGAGGTATAAACACTGATTTCAACCCTAACCCCAAATGACCTCATACCCTACTGTAGGTAAAAAAAAAAAAAAAAAAAACTCCTGATTTCAAACTAAACCCAAAAGCTCCTCATAGTCTGCAGTGGTAAAAAACCCTGCCCCCCCCCCCCCCCCCCCCACCCCACCGTTTCAACCTTGACTAATCCGAGTTCCCCCCTTACGTGACTCGTCATACAATTTGTGAAATTTCGGGAGATTACTCAAGACCTTTATGATATGTGTGTATAGATGCATAATATTCCATGCATAAAGAGGTTAAATGGTAAATCAGATTGCTTATAGAGTTTTTATTATTTTTGTAACAAAAGTCATACAGAAATACATAGGGGATGGTATACATGAATTAATATTCTATACAAAATCAAATAATAATACACTGGTAAAAGATGTACAAAAGAATACACGGACATGATATACGTTCGTTTTACGAAAATAATAAATCATCGAGACACATTGCTAGTATATACGACACACACCCTCCCCAGCTTCCCGATCGTGTGTGAAAGACAATTCATGTAATACGTATGGTAAGTGCATGTCACTAATGGTTGTATCCAACTTATTATTACCCTCAAGATTAGTATAATTATTATCAATATTATCACAAACCTCCTTTCTATTCATTAACCACTTTCGAAGCCATGGCGAGAGTGTGCGTCGTCTTAATAATCCAATGATTCTAGAGTTAAAGAGCCACCGAATCCGACAGTCGAGCTTTCCCCCCCAACCCCCACCCCTTGACACTATGAGTCATTAAAGATGCTCCCTTTTATCACAACCACTGATTAAATAAGTTGTATCATGCTACCTCCAAGACTCCCACCTGAAGATATGAATCATGCTAAAGCCCGACCGACTTTCGAACTGTTATCTCTCTCTCTCCCTCTCTCTCTCTCTCTCTCTCCAGCTACGCTTCGTGACATTCAGTATCTCAAATTTCCCTTTTTTTTCCTCGTTTCCCCGGCTAGGCAGTGCATACGTCATCCCTGACTTTGATAAAGTTTATTGTTTGCTCTTTACTTAGTATAGGGACGCACAGTCAGGTGGTTTGTAGTTACATACCCATGTCTTTGATAGGATTTATTTTTGGTTTTCGAGTAGGATACTAACCGTCACCAGTATATATTTCTCTCCTTTTTTCCCGAAAGTCGCTTCCGAACTTATTGCATTAGAAGAATACTCGCAATCCCCTCCACTTTAAACATTCGTTATAAGTTATGACTCTTCTTACTACCCGACTTCCAATCTGAACATTTCGTCTTTTGAAATATTATAAATAATATCTCGTTACACACCGATCACTCCTGTGTAAATAGTGTACTGATAAAACCTCTTTCATTCCCGATAGTATATTCCTTATTATTTCACCGAGACTGGTGCAGTGTTCGAAAACACGGAACGCAAAGTCCCCACTTATACGAAATACCCGGTTGTATCTGTCTGTTGTTTAGGTACTCCCTCACCCGCTTGTTATAGAATTCCCTACCTTCATCCGTATTCAAACGTGATACCCCCCAATTAAAATTTCTGATTCAAGAACCTTCTTTGATACATATACCTTCTCAAAGTATATGTATCATAAATAGTTCAGAATGTTTCTATATCTAATCGTGCTCACGCTTAGATAGATATTAAGTTGAAATGCCATAAATTAGATATATCAAGGTGACATCAATTAGTTGATATTCGAAGTAGAGAGGAGGATAGAAAAATCATTTAGATTTATTAAGAAAAAAAAAAGAGCTATCGTGACAACTCTTTTAGTTGTACCTTTCAGCGGTTATTAAATACTTAGTCCTTTATACCCCAATCCAAAAATGGGAACTTTTAGTGGACTAAGAGACTTGCTGGTCTTAATTCGAAGAAACGAATATAGGAAAAAGATTTTTACATAAACGAGGAAATTAAATATGCATGAGAATGTTTTCTAGAGCTGAAGTGAAGTTATTCTAGAGAACGTTATCGATTTGACAGTGTATATAAGACCCTTTTTACCCTTCAAATATTTTTCTCTTCACAAAATGTATTTGGTTTTTGTCAGTGATATGCGTGTTTGCTACGAACAATACAACTCTTCCGTTTTGAATTATATGTCCTCAGCTAGCAAGCCAGAGAGAGAGAGAGAGAGAGAGAGAGAGAGAGAGTTTGAGAGGGGGAACGTTGCTTCAAAAAGAGACACAGACAGACAGAGGTGGCACGTGTCATATTTAAAAGAGAGAGAGAGACGGAGAGAGAGAGAGAGAGAGATAGAAGAGAGATAGAGAGAAAGAGAGATGTTATAAATCTCATTCATCTTAATGTCGGGGAATAAAATAATATATTGCAAGCCTGTTAAAGGTTACTACTTCCACTCACTCTCTCTCTCTCTCTCTCTCTCTCTCTCTCTCTCTCTCTCTCTCTCTCTCTCATCTCTCTCTCTCTCTCTCTCTTCTCACCAAAGAGCATTTTCTCACGACAAATTTGGCGGAAAATTTTGATAAATCTATTTTATTCATCGCTTTTATGGGAGTTAGCAAATGGAAAAGTTAATTTCACACCTAATTTCATATTTTTTGTAGTTTAACGTTCAAAGGTAATGGCTATTTTCCTAAATCTATAGCCTAATTAACTTGAGTTTCAGTGGATTTACTGTGATGTTTACCAATTATTATACGCAGTTCTACGCAGAATTTTATATACTATCTTATTTTTGAAGTCTAAAGGAGTAAAAAATATGCAAGAGATAAAAAAAAATAACCTATATTTCATAATACATCGCTTCAGCACCTCAAGAAATAAGCTCCCCAATGTACACTTCGTCTTGGTATTGGAACGAAAACAATAAGGGAGACATCCGTTGCACTTCCAAATTAAGGATGTTATAAAAAGTGCACCCAGAAACGGACCATTCCGCGTCACCTGCACATAGAACGAGAGAAAAACCGTAAACCAAACTTGTGAAAACATCCAAAATTATTACACTTAAATTATAAAAGTCTCAAGATTCCAAACTTAAACACAAAACACTCAATTTACAAATCTCACCAACTCAACGACAATTATCACTTAACCCAGCCACGATAATTTCGCCATCAAATATGGCAAAAACTGTAGCCAAAGAAATAGGCCAATCCAACGTCCTAAAAAAATAATATTAGCAGGATTTAAAAAGTTAATTATGGTTTACTCGAATGGTTGAGGAATATAAAACACAAACCAATAAATAAGGCCGGGTAACCTTACAATTAGCTAACCTGCATCTTATATCCACCGGCAAGCTGTCAGTCTGCGATGCTATGCAATAGTCTCCGTCCTGATGTGGGTCCCATGAACTATTTACTCTCGGTAAATCATCTTAAAAGTGTTGCCAAATAATATAAATAATCCCAGCGGCGGCGAAATCCGTCCTGCTCGAAAGGGCTGATATCTTCAAAAAAATGCTTAGAGTGTGCACTTCTTTGTAGGACCGAGTCTGGTCTGCCACTGCTTGAACTACGTAGCTCTCAAGAAAAGGAAAACTTTCACCTCTCCCGAAGATCCCAACACCATTCTGTAAAAGGGCAATTGTCGGCAGTAACTAGTTAAACTATCTGGTTCGGGGAGCTAAAAGGCATTACAGCTATTGTAAGGTAATAATGGCCTTTAATGAAGTTAACTGAAACTACTATTTAGAAAAAATATGAAATTTTATTTTGCTTATATTATTTTTGTAGAACAATTTAAAATTTAAAAGTTAGAAAAAAGAAAATATAACTAATATTCTGTACACTCCACCGAGAGGGATGCAAATTTTTAACAAGAAAGAAAAAAAAAATTGCGTACAAAAAATAAATTCTGAAGAATTAAGAAAAAAAATTCAAAATCAAAATATGATAAAACATTATTCTTAATAGATCCAAAAAGAAGTCTCTTGACCAATTTAACACATACCTCAACCAATGACCCTAACGCACTACAACCTTTAAAGTATTGCTGAAAAGATAGTGGTTTTACATTATTGTTTTCAAAATAAATTTGAACTTTTGGATCTTGTAAAAAATCAGTTATTACATTAAATCCAGCAGTAAATTGAGAACCTAAATCACTTATACATAATTGTGGTACTCCAAATTCAAAACAATGCATGGAAAGATCATGACAAATTTTAAGGTTGATAGCTCGTGACCATGTACAGGTAACATAAAGAAGCCATACTCTCTCCTTTTGCTGATTTTTCTTAACATAAAATGGACCAAGGTGATCAATAAAAATATTAGCAAAAGGAGTGTGCGGAGGATTTGACCGGAATTCACGATATTGACTTTGATTTAACTTAATAGTTCTAGCACTGAATCGTTTGCAATGAACACATTGTTTTAAACACTTCTTTATGACAGAAAAATGGCATGGAATATACAAACTTTTTCTAAGTTCAGAAAGGACTGCATAACAACCAGAATGAGCAAGCTGAACATGAATGTCATTAACTATGATGTTTGTTAAGGCACTATTCTTTGAAAGCAAAATAGGAAATCCTTGATTGGAGTTCACGTGCCATTTTTTAAACTTACTCTTAACTATAAGGACTCTTTGTTGATCCATAAAAACATTGAACTTTGTTACCATGGTTGGAATATCATCTAAGGGTTTACCTCCAACTTGGAAATACAGAACAACATCAGAAAAATGTCTTCTTTGATCATCTCTAATAATTTGACACGTGGCCTTTATCAATAAATTAGGTTTTTTATTAATAGGTATCTTAGCTTTAATTTTCCATAGCTGAAAATAATAAAGAACTCTACGTTGCAAAAAAACCAGTTTTCGGAAACTAGAAAAGTTACATGGATTCAACAAAGAATCAGAAATGTCTAAATTAGCTGACAAACAAGTCAAAGGAGAAACTGAACTAGGTTCGTCAGATTCGGCAACATTATAACTGCTATGTTCAACTAATGGATTTGGAACAACAACTTCGCTAAGATCCTGCTCAGCTACCTTGCAGTAATAAGTGGTACGAGCACCAACCTGAGGGAGTGATAGAAAACGATCAGGCAAAGGTCCTCTGGGACTATGGTATCAGAACGGATAGGGTGATACGTGCAAATAGACCAGACATGACGTTGATTGACAAAGTCAAGAAGAAAGTATCACTCATTGATGTCGCAATACCATGAGACACCAGAGTTGAAGAGAAAGAGTGGGAAAAAATGGATAAGTATCAAAATCTGAAAATAAAAATAAGAAGGATATGGGATATGCCAGTGGAAATCGTACCCATTATCATAGGAGCACTAGGCATGATCCCAAGATCCCTGAAAAGGAATCTAGAAAAAACTAGAGGCTGAAGTAGCTCCAGGACTCATGCAAAAGAGTGTGATTCTAGAAACGGCGCACATGTAAGAAAAGTGATGGACTCCTAACTAGGCAGATGCAACCCGGAACCCCAAACTATAAATACCACCCAGTCGAATTGGAGGATTGTGATAGAGCAAAAAAAAAAAAAAAAAAAAAAAAAAAAAACAAGTTAATAATAATAATAATAATAATAATAATAATAATAATAATAATAATAATAATAATAATAATAATCTTGATCACAGAAGAGTGAAATAAGTTTGTATTTGTGGTTGATATATGATAAAACTGTGGTTTCTGGTTAATAAGACAAAAAAAAAAAAAAAACACTTATGACAGATACTCAATGAATGAAGGGTATTTTTGTTATTAATAAAAAAAATCAAACAAAACACGCGCGCTAGATAGTCCTCAGGGAATGAGAGGATAAACGTGAGGCGAGTTTGTATGTCGTGGTGACAAACAGGACTCCTGAATTTCTCCAGCCATTCTGTTCCAATCAATGTTATGCACAATTCCTACCAACAACGCAGGCATCCTTGTAGCAATCTGGGTTGCATTTCTCTTTCTTAGTATAATAAATATATATACAGGGTGTCCACAATGTCTGGGTACATAGTAAAAACAAATACTACTTAAAACAAAATAATTTTATTCAATTTTTATGTTGATAAATAATATTTTCAACATGATTTCCATCATGTTTAATACATAATTTGATGCGTTTTACAAAATTCATGTGAACTCTAAGGAATAGATTCGCATAGCCGTCGATTTCAGCACACTGACTGGTAATGCGTTCTCTTAAATGGTTTAAATCTGTATAATAAATAGGTTGACGATAAGGGTGTCGAAGGTTAAATTCTTCCGCAATTTTACAATAAGACCATCCTTCTCGTCTACTTAAGAGTACCAAATCGATTTGTTCTTCCTTAGACAAAGCCATTTTCATTCTGAGGAAAAAATATAAAAATAAATAGTAAAGTCCCCTATGTACCCAGACTTTATGGACACCCTGTACATATGATAAATTCGAAACATATTCTGGTTTGAGTTATGCATGCCATCCACAGTAACATGGAGTTTCATAGCTACTCAATCCAAACATTGAACATGTATCGGGTTGTATGAGAATTTATGGAATCGTTCTAATTCCAGAAAATCGTCTCGATTTCACCGGGAGTAAGTCGAGGTTATTACTAAAAGTGGAACATTCGGGTTCTATAGTCTGTTTAAGGCTGTTTAGGGCAATTCCATTGAGAGGTTAATTTCGTTACCAGTCTTTTTATCACTTCCTCAACTGCCAATTATAAATTTTTTTTCCGATAGAAGGATTACCTGACAACCAACGAACAAACCTTCAGTTTTCTATTTTCAGTCACTACTTTTCAAAATTACTTTTCGTCAAAGTTTTATTTCTTAGAATAATGGGATGTAAAATCATAACTTACTATATGGTTAGATTTGACATGCGTATGTGCACATGTACTTGCATATGTTTCCATATAACCATACTTTAAATATAAAACCTTGGTAATTTATAATTTACATCTATTCCTTATTGTAAAAAAAAATAAAAAAATACATATACACATATTTTAAAACAACATATACACTTTCCTCTTGTATACTTCAATACCAGGATACTTTTATTGCATTGCTCTTGCATCAATAGACTTTCTTAGTTACCTGTGAATAAATTGAAGTAAATTCCAAGTAGGTCTGCAGCAGGAGGCATTCGTGCACGTGTTGGAGGCGCCTGTTCTTATGATTGTTCTAGAATCGTCAGGTGGGGTATGGAACTCGACAGGCGCCGACGTATCGTGACAAACACCGGGATTTCTGATGCAATATTTCTTCGAGATTCTTCTAAAACGTTCCCATCGTCTCGGGAGTCTCTGACGTTCGCAGGTAGGCCCCGCCCCCAGATTGCCTTATAAATACGACTGACGAAGTAGGAGAAAGGAGAGATCATCAGCAGCAGAGATCAGATCATCAGTTAGAGACCAGAGATCACCAGAGAGAGATAAGAGGAGAAGGAACAGACAAAGGATAAGAGAAAAATGCGTACGAGAGTTTGATCGGAATCTGGTAGTCGTCCAGTTAGAGAGAGAACGACCGAGATTTTCGACGTTGAGCAAGCCTTCAGAGAAGAAACGTCCTACAAGTTGGTTTTGAGGAGTATCAAGAATAGACATTGCTTTCTGCAGTACGGAGTCAAGAAGACGTCTGAAATTATACTTTGTCCTTTGTGAAGCCGTTGCTTCGAGGACTGATTGTCGACCGCTGATAAACTGGCCAGCAAGTATTTTCATTACCTCACTGTTTCCCCAGTTCATGCAGTGTAAGTTTTTACTTTTGATATGTAAATAGAAGAAACCATTCTGCATTTATCTTTGTTTGTAAGCTTGTAAATAAATCATCGTTCTGTTTGTGTATCTTTCTATATTCGTATCCCCAGTTTCAACTGTTGTTGTCGAATCTTTTGTTTTATTATATTAGCAAACTTGGAGCAGACCTCGGTCTGTAATAATAGTGTATATGTGATAGTTCCTCGCGAATACAATACTCTCATAAATTATATAATAAGAATAATCAAGAATATGGAAATCAAATCATACGAATGAATTGAAGACCAAGCAGTAAGACACACCCACACTCAGAGCATTCACATATATGAAATATTATATTACCATAATTAACGAGTTAACTCTTATGTTTTATATCTTGAAAAGGTCTTCCGAAAAAAACAGATATTGACAAGGAATACGATGATTATAATGTCTCACAGATAATGAATCCTCCCTTTCTAATTCAACAGGGTCAGTATCTTACCCCCGAGGGAATTCTTAATGAGGTCTCAGTTCCACTTCAGATTATATTCCAATTCCTCCTGAATTCTTAGGAATCACTGAGGAATTCTGGAGACACGAAGTTTCCGCTCGGTTCGCTGACAGAAGGGTTAATGGATCGCTCCGCAATTTCTGGAGCAAGTTATTACTCACTCCATAAACTCGTTGATTTCCTCAGTCGAGAGAATTCATTATCCCTGAGTTCCTTCTATGATTTCTCTGCTGAAATTTTAGTCATATAAAACCAACAAGTGGAGTACTGATCTCCCATCTAGAAACAGTTTATGTACTTAAATAACTTGATTACAGAATTAAAGATTCTGCCGCAAACATTTGAGAGAATTAAATATACATATCACTCAGTGAGTACTGTTTTCACTTCTACAAACACTGATGAAATCTGAGTAACTAAATAAAGGCAAATACATATTTAAGTTCACGAATATTACAATAGCACTCTGCACTGCATGAATTCAACATCCCGCAAATCACAACAAACACTTCTTGAATTCATCTCAGAGGGATTCTGGAACACAAGGTGTCCTGTTGCTATAATGTCCAGTGGATGTCCAGGAAAGGTTATAAATATCTACGTGGACTGTAATGGTCCAATCACCTGGGACTTGTTACTTGCAGTTTGCGAGCTCAGTGAAGCATTTTGGAAAATAGAGTTCATTTAACATTTGTCTTTACATATCACTAATTTCATCGATATTATGATTTTAATTTCGATCGGGCAACCAATAACATAATTATAACCAATTATTTCATGATTGATTAATGATGAGCACCATCATCTAGGGTGAAAAAAAGTTTTTAATACTGGATCACTATTAGGTATACCCATATTTACCATGGTGAATATGGTTAAAACTAATGTTTCTTTGGTATTTTTTCCCTTTGGGTTTGTCTCCAGATAGGTTTTATGAGCCAGTCAGACAGGCACAACTAATTTATTGCTATGCAACCTCATATATGTCTAAATAGACTCTTGAACGTAATTAAAGGAATACTTTAATAATTACATGAAGTTGATAACAATATCAGTCAATTAAGATGAGTACATTTTCTATTCCATTTACGTAAACATCAGAACACAGAACCACCCCTACTTGAAATACTTAAAACCCCTCTTTGTGCAATGATCCCCAATCACAAACTCTTCGCTTAATTAGCTCAAGAGATAATTAATTACAGTAAATCCTTTTTCCCTTTTTTTTTCCCAATTTTTACAACGAAGTCCAATTACTCTTGAAATCCAGAGAACCGTAATATAGACTAAGTTCACCAGAAAGCAGGAATGCAACGCTTGAATAAAATTAATTAGCTGTCGAAATCTTCCACGACTCTCAAAG
Organism: Macrobrachium nipponense; assembly: GCF_015104395.2. Taxonomy (NCBI): domain Eukaryota; kingdom Metazoa; phylum Arthropoda; class Malacostraca; order Decapoda; family Palaemonidae; genus Macrobrachium; species Macrobrachium nipponense. The sequence goes on from NC_087200.1 coordinate 206,756,414, forward strand.
AGGAAAGTGAATATTGGGGAGAAGAGGAAATTTTATGATGTTCAGATGTTGGTAAGGAATGAAGATACTCATTTCTTCACCTCTTCACAGTTCATTCTCCTTTGACCGAACAGCGTTAATTATCTTCCGAAATGTGAAATTAGAGACAAAGGTTTTACATCGAATATAATTAAGTACTTGGCAATGATGTTGCAAATAATATCGGTGAAGAAATTCCGGAACAGATAATCCTGAATTCTTATTTTATTTATTAGTTCTGTTGTGTAGTAAATTTTAATATAGACTCTTGGTATATAAACAAGAATGCAGAGTAGCGTCTAAATACAGTTAAAGCATAATTGCCATAGGACTCTTATAAGCACAAACGTCAATAATTTCGTTTTTACATTAGTGGGGAAACATTTAAGTTCGTTTCTAAATCCAGACTTGAGTCGACGTAAATGTGATGATTCATTCTTTTATTCAATTGTACATAAACTGTTGATCTAACAATGTCAAGATAATGAACTTAATAAGCAAATTTAAATGGGTTAGAGTTTATAGACACTCTTTGGACCAAATACTTTAAAGGGCACTTAAGACACTAAAATAGATAATATTTAAGTAATGTTGATCCCTAAAGTGACCAAAGGAAATTGATAATCGGGTGATTAAAAACCTGCAACAACCTCAGTTTACTTAATAATTCTAGTTCTCATATGACTATCAATAAAGAGCAAAGGTAAACTAATGTATTGTATCTCTGATCATTTTCAGTAGGTTATACAGTATTTGAAAGATAAGCATCGAATGTTAGGTATTTTACACACGATTTGATCCCATACAAAGCCCCTACAAAACCCAGAAAGCTAAATATGCGACGGTTAATATTTTGAATAATTAATTTACCCTGGTTAGTGAGATCCCGTATTTTAAAATCCGACTGCCTAGTTGAATTAAATCTAGAATTACTTAATGACAAGGAAAAACGGGCCTTCAGACAAATAATATTCCTCCAACCCAAACTGCTCGTGAATATGACTAAACCAAGCAAAGCCAATGACCTGACCTCTAACTCACCCCGGAAGTTGTTTAAGGCGTCGTGAGGAGCTCTTGGGCTCTTTTGAAGGAGTCCTGATTTTGACAGCAAGTGAGATGGATCTCAACACTTAATCCATTGTCTCTCAAATTAATTAGATTTCATGCTTTATTGTTCAGTGATCAGAGACTAGTATAATTATTGCTTATTTGTTAACTCTGTTAAATGTTTTATTTCCAGTTTAAGGGAAATGTTGCGGAATATTCATGAATTAAAATTGCTATCATAAATCTCACCCCTAATGAGAAATTAATTACCAGTTTTGTATATGAGGTTACCTTTAAAATGAGAGCACCATTATTGGGTTATTTACGACTGTTAATTATTTTCTATGCATACTTGACAACAAGATTATGGTAAATAACTGAATATCACCCTGGGATATTGATCTTCTCATTATCAAACCGTTATCAATTCAATTAGAATGTATTGCCCTTTTCTCAATTCTGAATTTATAATGCAATAAAACTGTGCCTTCTGGAAAGGGATAAGGGTTATAAATCATCATTGCCAGAGATATCAGCGTTATATTTATGAGATAAAATAAATTGGAAAAAATAACATTTACTCGTTACAGAAGATGACACATTTTGACATTCTAACAGCTACAAGTAATGAATAGTTAATAAATTAATTAAAATATAAATAATATTAGACAAACACACTTTTGATTTTATTTTATGAAGGAAACTGAAAACATTTTTCTTGAAGGTAGATATTATTTAACCATAAGAAAACACCACGTTAGTTATTAAGAAAAAAACCCGAAACTCGTTTATAATAAAGAATTTAACAAATGATGCGCTGGTGGAGTTAGAATGCAATTGAAAATATACCTCGAACGAATAACTACCTTCTTTTAAGTGTGTGTGTGCGTGTGTGTCTGTGTGTATTTGTGGAAGTGAGTATCTATTGGATAACAGCACATGTAATGAAAGCCACTTACAAACTGGCACTTTAAAAACCGAATTTCCATCCAGACTGAAGGAATAACCTGTCATAAAATGGAAGGGTCTGAAACTAAAAGTGAACTTCGATGTGGTTCAACAGACACTTTACTAAAACATGTCGATGGTGTGTTCAAGAGCTCTGATATCTATTTCATTGCTTCTCTCTTTACCATTCTTCCTTTGACATTGTGACGTTATAGATTCTTTCATTACCCCCGCCCAAAAAAATAATATCATAAGTTCTTACATACAAAGACAAAAAATAAAATAAAATAACTGACGTATACAGAATAAAAATGCCATAAAACGGGAATATTATTTTCCATTCCGTAGTAATAGGATCCAGATCCATCCGTGGAGCTAGAATAATAGGACTCCCCTTTTAATCCATAAGCTAATCCTCCAGGACTCGAATTGCCCCTTAGCCGTAGCCGTAAAGAAAGTAAAGAAAGGAGTTTATTAGACTTGCGAAGACCTTCTCACTTCCAACTGAAGTATCTTATGGGAGGGACGAGTCTAGTTTTTCATTAATTAATGTAGAAATTATAGCGCCATATTCTAGCTACCTGTATTATGTATTCGGGAGGTATCTTAAATCTAAAACTTTAAATTTGAAAAGTTGAATAAATGGGAATTGGCAGTTAATAACAATTGAATGTGCTCACGAATAATTACAACGGTTAAAGGACTGGGAATTGTCTTAATTTCGCTGCTATTTTTTTTTTCTATTTACCGCAGCTTTCTTTGTTCGTACATAACTATAACTTAGGTCATAGGGCTATAGTTTCCATATCTTAGTGTGCGTACGTGTGTGCGTATGTGTCCGGAGGACATAGTAGCGCCAAACTACACTTTTACACCAAGTTTCAATACTGTCGTGATATCGTTTTTAGAACAAAATTTACGATTAGCTCTATTTTTAAACTTGATACCCAGCTTTGTGGTACGATGTCTTACGGAGTGGTGTATAAGTGTTCGTGCCCCAAGTGTAACTCGCGGATTTGTGTGGGATTCCCTCTAAAAGTACGAATTGATTTTCAAAGGCGGGGTAAGTTCTCGTACGGGGTAAAAATCTCCAACCACGAACTCTCTTTAAAATAAGAATATATCATTAAAGTCATATTCATCTGCATAAATACATATTCAATGGCAGAGGCAACGCTGAGCCCCGTATTTATATTATTTCCAATCTTTTTCATTTCATTTTTATATAGTTTTTTTTTTTTCACTACTGAAGGGAAGAAAATTGGGTGGCGTGAGAGAATTGAAGCGTACGTTGTTTAGGAATACCTTCCAATTCAGAAATCCAGGACACTGAAATCTGAACAGCCCTTTCGAGCGGTATGGCAGCCTCATTTGCATAAACTGGATCTTGTCCAATTTACTCTGAGTAACCAAGACACTATTGTAAACGTAAATGAAAATCCATAACCAAAAGCGATTTAAATGGATTTACTTGAGAACTCACGTATTGACATTATTCCAGTTGGAATGTGGACTCTATTGCCGGAATTAGACGGTTCCTGTTATTCCCAACTTTCTGGATATTGCTTCTGAGTGAGTAAGTCCGAGAATCAGGTACTAAGTTATAATTGAGTGAAGTTCTTAGGCCACCATCTTAACATCAAAATAAAAAAAAAATTTCTTCTATGTTTTTACGAGCATTACGCATTGTCAGTCCCCATTATTTAGATCAATAAATTGAATACATAAAAAAAAAAATAGGGAAAGATTTATGTTATCCTTCACATCTATTAGATATTTGTTATAATAAAGCCCACAAAAAGTTTTAAAGTGTAAGTAACACGGAGAAAGAAAATTCTAAGAACATCTAGTTTACTTTATTTTAACGGATTTGAAACCATTTAATCATTGTTAAAAGCCTTTAATGTCAACCTTGTTTATTCCTATAATAACACATTAAAAGGAATACTAATAAAAAATGACCCCAGGGAAAGCAACATAATTTACAAAGTTCCATGTACGGACTGTCCTTCTTTTTATCTCGTACAGTCGAGCTAGGGCTTAGAAGTAAGATTAGCCAGCATAAATATTATGTAAAAACTGGGCAAACATCTAATGCAATATTCATTCATTTAACTGAAAACAACGACCAAATAAATTGGATCTGCTATAATACAACTTACTTCACATTGTAATTTTAATATTAGTCGTGGCCTATTTCATTTAGACCGTTGTATTTGTAACATGCTTAAGAATGACCTCAAAGATATAATTACAGACTTAAATAAAAATTAGTAGCCTTAGAGATATCTTCATTGTATATGTATTTTTAATGTGTATTGTGAATAAGTTTTTGTTTACCAAAGTTTCGAATAGCTGTCACCCTATAGTATGCTTTAATTGTCTTGTCCTTGTGTCTGAGCAGATTGACTTAATCTTTTTGTTTTCT
>NC_087200.1:206763354-206771028 GCF_015104395.2 Macrobrachium nipponense
CCATGGAAATTAAAATTGTTGTCCTCTTTTCTCAAGGAAGTTCGATAGTTGTACAAAACTTCATGTATTTCCTGAAACTTCGTCTAAAGAAAAATGACATTTTACGAGTGCTGAAGAGCCAAAACATATACGCTAAATATCCTAAAAGTCCTTTCTCGGAAAAGACCAAAAAGATGAGAAATTTAGATTTTTGAAAACAAATTGAATCATTTCTAAATCATGACTGAAACATAGTCTGCACTCTTCACTATTTCCTATGAGTATTTGATTAGGTCATGTCTGGACGGACAGAGAGAGAGAGAGAGAGAGAGAGAGACTTACAATAATGAGTTTGAAATTGAAGTCGGGATGTTAAGTGGCTGACACAAATTTGTAATGATGATGTGTAATGGGCTGTGTTATGTACTGCATTGGAATAAGCAAATCAGAGAGCATTTATAGATGAATCATTAGATCAGATAAGGGGTGTTCGCTTCTCCTGTACGGGGGATGAGTAATCTCTATCTGTCTCCCTTGTTTTTCGCTGGCGTATCTCTTTCCTTTATTATTTACAAAATGCTGTTACATGAACGATGAGATTTTAATGTTTCCTCCACATTCTCAAAGAGATACGATGAAATCTCTCTCTCTCTCTCTCTCTCTCTCTCTCTCTCTCGTCTCTCCGTTCTCTCTCTCTCTAAGCATCTACTGGAGAAATAACGTGTATCTACCTAACCTTCCCAAACTTGCCCCGTTACCATGGCAACCCCGACGCTAACACTGAGTGAAATCAAATTGTTTCCAGAGAAGCAAATAAAATGGAGTAGCAACATTAGCGCCTAGATACAGGACCCGTCTCTATTGCTTTCCCTACGGCAGCCTAAAAGGGAAGGTCAGTTGAAAAGGTGTGTTTATTAAGTGGAAAACATACTCTCTACAAACTCAGCCATTGGAAGCAATAGCAGTGGTAATTAAGTTGATTCATTCATTTCAGAAATAGACTGGTAGTAAATGCGTCCATTATTATTATAGGTAGACTTCTAAGTGCAAGATCTCTTGCCTCCACTGCTTCAAGCAAACTTGAAAATACCTTACAGCAAAGGCGAAGGTTCTTATACTTATTTGCGTCAAGTTCCTCTTATATTTCAGATCATATTGTCATTCTTGTGATATAAATTAGACATATGCATCTATGTATGAATGCAAATGCGCGTCTATACATGTTTGTAGTTTGTATGTATCCATGCATATTGTTCATACCCTAATTTGCAATAATCCTGTCAACATGTTATACAGAGTTCGTTATTCAAACGACCATTCATTTTACAATAAAACCTCGTTATGGTTGAATTATACATCAATTCATCTGGATAATTGTTCAGCTCTCGGCTTCCGGTGACTCTCTTTTGTGACTTCCAATTGCTGATTGAAATTGACAGATCACTGAAGCCGGTCTATTATTCTCCTGTTGTCAATTTCATGCACTGCCTCATTAGATATGTTCTATTCTTGATTTATTTCTAATCTGGCTTTGTATTCCTTACTGTAGCTGAATCTCAACTTATGATATGTCATTCATATGGAATAATAATCCTGTTTTGATTGTCAGTTATTGGGTATTTGATATAATTGGACTTATTTGCATCACATTTGTCAACTTTTTGGTGGAAAACGCAGAACTATTAGTGGCCCTAAAATCCAATAAAATATATTATTTTTGTGTATTGAATTTCCTCCATTGATGGCTGAAGCAATTGGCTGAGAATGACTTGATGATCTTTCCTCCCGACTTCACAGTCCACCCAGGCAATTATCACGGTGTCATGGACAAAAATATTTCCCTAAAATCGGACAATAAATATTTCATTTTATTTTTATCGATTGCTTCTATATTTGCGTTTTTTTCTATTGTTTATATTTTTACGGAAGGGCTTTTGAGTTTACTGCATCATTCCTTATACTTGGAGAATTTTCAAGGGAACAAAGGTTTTAGATCAACGAAATTGAGACCTTATTATAAAATATATTGATTTACTTCTTAATTACTTATTAATTTGTCAATTAAATAATAAATAAATTATTTATTTAACTAATTAATTAACGCAGCTTGCTGGTTCGAAAGTTGGTTCAGAATATGGCGTATTCAATTTATGGGTTAGTCTAAGGTATTCCACAACAAAAAACAAAGTGATAAGACTATCAGTTTAATGTTATTGCAGAGCTACTATTTTCTTTTAAAAAGAAGTAACATATGAAATTTTATTTAATTTTACGATATTATACAAATGCCTAGAATGGTTCCATACATATATGAACTTTAAAATAGATAATCCAAGGTATTTTTAACTTCCGTACGTTTATTAAACTGCAATTCGTAAACATATCTTATTTACGACAGGAGATGCATATACAATATATATATATATATATATTATTATATATATATATATATATATATATAGATAGTATATATATATATTATATATATATATATATGATATATGCTTAAAAAATTACAGTACATGCACGTGACTTTATAAATAAGCGAATTCCACAGGAAAATGATAGTCAGAAATCCAAGCGCTTCCGTCTTTACTCAGACATTGTCCAGGAGTTAATGAAGTACAATTGGAGAAAAAGGTCTCAGGTACAACACAAGATCAAGAATACCAGATGCTGACTAAAATCAAGTTTGTCATTAGTTGAATAAAATGTTTTTCTAGCTCTTTTCCATGCCACATCTACAAAAGTCCTTGGGTAAAAAAACATTTTATTCAACTATTGACAAACTTGAATTTAGTCAGCATCACATTCTAAAATTACCCTATGATGAAAGGTTTTTATATATTCCTAGAATTTTAAAGCTTTTTAACATAAATGTTGTTTTCAGTAATATAATGTCAAGAGTTTAGTAATCAAAAATTCTCCTAAAGATCTTCCATGCTGCATATATGAAATTCTCTTGCAAAAGTGTGATAAAGTCCTACCTACGGGCAGACCGGTAAATCTCCTCCTTCACAACGTCTCAAACAGCATCAATATTCTGTGAGAACTGGCAAATATCGAATGCATTATTCGTACATATGAGAGATTTAGACCATCCTATTAACTTGAGTCAAGCAAGAGCCTTAATTCCATGTAATGACACAGTTAAAAGGAATATCATTGAATCTTATTTCATCAAGTCAAATAATAGAAATGTTCTAAATTTAAGTCTTGGTTTATATAAACTTGATGTTTTCATAATGGAAAAAGTTGTAGATAAATATAGGCAACAAAATTAATATATTTAGTTTTGGACTGTAAAGAAACTTTGTAATTTCAGTTAGGGTCAATCTGTTTAGGTTTGTGACCGTGTGATATCGATAATCCTGGATTATCCCTTTTAATTTTTACCCTTTGACAATTAACCATCTGGTATTCTTAATCTTGTGTTGTACCTGAGACCTTTCTCTCCAATTGTACTTCATTAACTACTTGACAATGTCTGAGTAAAGACGAAAGCGCTTGGATTTCTGACTATCATTTTCCTGTGAAATTCGCTTATATATATATCTATATATATATATATATATATATATATATATATATTATATATATATATATATATATATATATATATATATATATATATATACTTAGCAGATAAGTAAAGGATGTTGAACGTTGAAAGATCTTGCGGAAACTCTGTCGTTTATTTTTCCTTCGTTGGTTATACTTATATATATATATATATATATATATATATATATATATATATATATATATATATATATATATATATATATATATATATATATATATATATATATATATATATATATATATATATATATATATATATATATATATATATATATATATATATATATAAATTCGATACTAAAAAGGTCGGAAGTAAGCATTACCAAATTCTACCAGGTAAATTATTAGAAAACCCAAAAACCTTTTTTCCAATAAATCAAAACGTCCCATCATAACCTAAATATTTTCTAATTGCAGATTCCTTGAGACTGCAATATTCAGGGTCAGTTTAATGTACTCTGAATTCCTTCATCTGGTGAGCAGTTCCCTAGAGACTCATCTAAGTAAACTTCATTCGTCTTTACCAGAAATTAATCTTTCTCTTCCAATTCTTCTTTCAGTTTCCGGTTTGGCATTTGCAATTGCAAAATAGTTTATGGTTTCTTATTTACAACTGATATAGATATAAACATGCAGTTCAGTCTGACTATGGATGTAAGCTTCCTGCGTGTTTTCTGCCATCAGATTTAATACAAACTTCTATTCCCTAAAAATTTAAATTGGGCTGTGGCTGTGATTATGATGTGAAAGAGTTTGCCCAGTGAAACTGTGGAATCTTCTGATCTCCAAGTAGATATTTAATCGAGGAGCAAATTCGAATACTTTCTCTACTGCTGACGTCTCTGGAATTTCAGGAAAGTCGGTTTCATCTTCATTGATGAGCTGTAATTGTTCGAATAAAAGACATCTATGTACTACTCTCTCTCTCTCTCTCTCTCTCTCTCTCTCCGGCCTTAATGCTTCGGTAACGTCTACAACTGCAGAAACAATAGACTCACTAATCCTGATATGAATGTGTACGCTTCATCAATAGTTTCACACGCACACACACTTACACACAAACACACACACACACGCACAGATCAGGGAGCTTTGAGTGGTATATGTATGTAAATATATTCATACATATAATATTCAAAACTCTCTGAACTAGTAAAAATTTAGGTTTAAAGACCAAGATTAAGCATCTGTAAGCGTTGAGTATATCCTGTATTATTAATCACTATATCACATTTCCAAAGTCCTCAAGAACTATCCTTTTAATTTGTGGAAAATTAAAAGGGAAACCCACCTACGTCATGTTAAAGAGTGAATTGCTTTGATTTGTACAAAATGACATTTACTACAGACATATTCAAAATTCATTAGCGGAAGCAATAATTAATAAGTTTATCGACAATGCCATTTAATCATATATCTAAAAGCTTCTCCTGGTGCCGGGATGTTAAAATATGGGACTGCAAAGTGCTGCCACCTACCCTCACCCGGGGGAAACATAACCTACCGGCTTCTTCTTGGGTCACCTTGGACGGTTGAGTTTGACAGCTCATGACAGAAACCGCCTGACTTCTTTTCCTTAACAATTCGTTCGGTTTTTCGTTCATTCCTCCGTTTATCATCTCATTTACTTTTACTTTAAAGGTTTATTTATGCAGCATTGCATGATGGCATAATAAAATACCTAACTAAAATGTATTTGGATTAAAATTGTTTCTCCTTAATGCGATATCTCTTCACTTGAAGGCGCTCATATAGTACAACGAAACAATGAAAAATAAGTAAAGATAATTTGAAAACTAGGTGCTGGTTTAATTGGTAGTTAAGTAGTGCTCCCTAGATTAATATCTTTGTTCATATTTACGTATTAAATTCGAAATATACTTTTATGTTTATGTACCTCTTTGACTTTATGTTGGCAGACATATATTCATCACATAGTAATTAAAAAAAATATTTTTCCGTACACGACAAATAATTTCAGGAATATCTACCGAGTTTCGTGAGTCTTTTTATGTTAAATTGTTCGTGTTTATTTCAGTTGCAGAATGCAAAGAGAAAATATTTACTCCAGTTACTTATATTTAAGTTCTCCATCTCCCTGGGTTATTCGTCTACTTGTTAATTCCTTTCAAATTAAGTTTCAAGTGATTGGATTCATATTTTCTTTTAATTACGAGTGAACTGCAATTATTAACAAATGTAGACGAAATAGAATGTTAAAAACAGAAGTGACAATATGTGAAAATAAAAAAAATAAAAATACAATTAGTAAACCTTTTTCAAAAAATGCATTGGTATTATAACGAAAACAAACATAGATATTTGTTAAATAACGAAAATGCCACTAGATAATACAAATATAATTTTGGGGGGCAGTTGTATTATGTAGTTATTAAAGTAATACATACATATATATATGTGTATTTATATATATATATATATATATATATATATATATATATATATTATAAATAAATATATATATATATATATATATCCTATATATATATATATATATATTTATATATATATATATATATATATATATATATATATATATATATATATTATATATAGATATATATCATCGGTGAGTTTTACTATGATTGAGGACAAAACCAATCAAACTAATTGATTACTCTTCATACTCATCACCATGTTAAATCATGATCCCCAATAAAGAATAGTGACATCACCATCCTCATGGGAAGTCTTTGGGTAAAAAGCCATGAACCACTCATTTGCGTAAAGTGCCTAAGCTCTCTTTTCCCATCAGCTAAAACCACATCGGTAGTCAGTTGAATGAATTATACACCTCCCTCGTCTGAGCCTCCCGTTTGCTGCTGCATTGCAATACGTGTGCAATTTCAATTTCGTTTAGCGGAAAGAAGTCCTCTTTCGCAATTTGGGAATTAGTGGTAGTGATTGCCATTTGTGAATATTATTTTCAAAATACTGTAGGGAGAGAAAGAGAGAGAAGCATGTATATAAATGCCCCATACACATGAAATTATATATATATATATTATATATATATATATATAATATATATATATATATATATATATATATATATATATATATATATGTGTGTGTGTGTGTGTGTGTGTGTGTGTGTGTGTGTGTGTGTATGTATACTTAAGCCAAATTCATAATAAATACAAAAATTAATAATGTAACTGAAGTATACCTAATATATAGATTTTTAAGGGATAAAGTACCCTCCATTATTTCTCCATTCCATAATAATCTGAATCATAAATTTTCCTTACGACCTGCATTCCTGTGGGAGACCTACTAAGGAGCCACATAATGCTCGCGATTGGCGCATTGAAATCTCCAGAGGAACCATTTGCCTCCGTAAGAGCTCGTCTGTCCTGATCCAGGGGATCTTTCTAGTATAGACAAACGACCCTATGAATGTGATTTATAACCTGCCAGACTACAAAGGAGATAATTGCACCAGAAATGAATCTCGTATAAGACCTGAAGCGACTTGTAAAAGTAATATATGAGAGAGAAATGGGCATCATTGATAATAAGTAGAACACCATGAAGGCATAATCAGTAATCTCTAATTGTCAAAATAAGCTTTTCTGGGATTCATCGAGATAATATTCAATGCTTCCAAGGATATCAGTTCCTGTGGCAATGGCAGATTAGCGTGAGTGAAGAGATCTCAATAAACACAATGACACTTCAGCCTGTCACTGAAAATACTGAAATATAGCAGGAGATGGATTAGGATTTGAGCCATAACAATTCAAGCCTTTGGTTAAATGTATATTTTAGCTTATGTTGCGTTATGTACGTTGTACTGATTCTGTCCTTTTTGGCGTGATTTATAAACCACAAAGTAATCTACTTTCATGCTTTGAGATTCCTGTTTATTCGTGGTAGGCATCTAAATGTCAATTACAGGTAAGTTACATTTATACCAGACTTAAAGGGAAACCTGCTGACCTTTCTTTTGTACATTTATCAATACACCTTAATTCCCTTTTTCATTAATTGTTTTTTCTTCGAACAAAAAAGTTTTTCATCAATAACTTCTTTCTTTCACATTTTCCATTTACATGGAGTCCATTATAAAGTATTCATATGAGAGTT
>NC_087200.1:206781528-206790507 GCF_015104395.2 Macrobrachium nipponense
CCATTATTTTTGCATATATGCAAAGAACGAAACTGAAAATGCCATGAGCATATTTGCATAATCCCAATAGTCCTGGACTGTCTGCAATATTTTTTCACTGTTCAAAATTAGTTTTCTAGTATAAAATATATTTCGTAAGAGAATATTTTATCGATACTTGTATTCTCTTTCATATTTAAAAAGTGTTAATAAATCATTCCCGTCTTTTAAGCAGATCCACGCTAAAATCTTCAATGACTTTTTTCTTTTTAAATCACTGGGGATGCAAAACGGTTCGTATTCATAATAAATTCTCTTTCTTTTGATCCTCTTTTCAAACGTGAGATTATCCGACACGCAACACAGTATTTGAACTAAAGGGGTCTCCTAATATTCATCAAACTTGAGTTCTAGGGAAGAAATTTTAAGAAAACCTCAATACCACGAAAATGTTTCATACAAGGAACAATGAAGTAAGGGAATACATATTTCATGCGGAAAGCGACGATTAGATGTTGAATTATAAAATAATTAACTTTTTAGTATACTTTCTTTTACTAAATATTGAATCATCATACTACATAATATAATAAAACCTTTTTTTTTTGAAATTTGCCTCATTAAGAAGAACTAAATAAATTCTTTAAAACATTAGAAGGTTTTTTTATATATGTCTTTTTGTGTATTGTGAAATACATGCTATGTAGTTCACAATACACATATTATGCTTGAGACAAACATTTTATATGAATAAATACGAAACTTATATAAATTCACATTCCAAATACATATTTATTGGGACACTTGCATAAAAACAAATGTAAATTATGAATAAATTTTCATTGGAAATACACACTTGATTTGGACAAAGCTTCATATAATTCGATATCAAATCTATGTAAATTCTTGTTCACAATACACACATGCTCTGCACGAATGGTTTATATGGATATCAAATTTACGTAAAATCTAGTCCACAATCCGCTTGTTTTAAACATACTTTTTATATAAGTAAATACAAAATTTATATATAGGCCTGTAAACACTACATATATTTTTTGGGCAAAGGTTTTACTTAAACAAAAATCAACAAAGCAAAGCCATAAAAGCTTCTTACAGCCGTTTTCAAGTAACGTTGATTCAAGGGGAAGTCGTGAAAAATCGTGTCAGCCACAGTTGGCCGAAGCCTTCCAAGGAAGCAACTTGAGCCATCATCACTCTCTCCAACTTCCGTTCACGAGAGTCTGAGCAAATAGGATTTTGATCAATCAGCCCGGGAACTTTCGGGGCAGTTATTAAAGTAATGCCTAATTGGGCCATGCATCTTGGCCTAATGTAGTTTTCTGGATGTGATCTACGTTTATACATTGGCGCCAATTTTCTTTCTTTATTTATTTTTTCTTAATGACCTCGTTAGCTGTCACTTTCTGCTCTTTTTCAGATTCAGCGCCGTAATCAGTGCAATATGTTCAGCTCTTTATTGTTTTTTGCGTTCTTTCTGTTATAATTGATTTTTGTCCATTCACATATATTTCTTTATTCATCATTTTCCATCTCCTTCTTCTTATCTGCGTTCTTTGTATTTTAATCTGCCTGCTACAATTCCTCTTTACTAATTTAGTTTTCCTTCAATGCATCTCAATTTCCTCTCCATTTGCTTTCCTTTCTTCTGTCTTTACGACCTTCCCTCTCTCCCATTTTCCTGTGGCTCGTATTACGGTATGCTAATTGTCTCACTTCATTTTTTGTAATTTATTTGCATTTTCGCGTTACTTTCAGTGGCAAACAAAATCGTTTTATAAAGGAAATCTGACTTTTGTTTCTTACTCACACCGAGGATAAAATTATATCAATAAATAGAAAATGAATACCAAGATAACCTTAGGGAGATCACTGAAGCCATGAGCAGAGAAAATTAATTTGATTTTAACTACCCAAACACCATTGGACCTTAAAACTAGTAAAAAAATGTATTTCGAATAATGTTTGTTTGCTGAATCGTGGTTTTGTACATTCTGATGTTAATGTTGTACCATTGGTAGGTCACTGGGCCTATTGAAGCTGATTTTTTTTGTTTACGAATTTTGAATATTTAAGGTATGTAGATAATATATTGAAAATTTGCAATAGGAACTGAAGACTGTTGAACAAGACTTCAAATTGCAGACTGAAATGAAGTTAGATTACTGATAGCTAAGGAATATCTTAAACTACAAAGTGAAAATGTCCAGATAAAACCTATCCATTTGGAAGACACCAACAGGGGAATTGACTTATATTTCAAGCAGCCAAAGAGTACGCTATTCATTTCCATGATATTTCGGTAAAGCTTAAACTAGAAAGCAGATGACCTTTAAGTGACTGACAGAGCCGACCACTATGCACAGATATTTTGACTTTGAAATAATTCATGAGCCACTGTCGTTCCCTAAACAGCCCAGACACATTGCCAAAAAAGGTTGTTTATAGAGAGAATCAGATTTCCTCTCATGCTTCCAACTGAATGCCAAAAGTGACATACGACGATGACGTTAAATCCCTGACTTTATGACATAAAAAGAGATCACTGGGTCTCTAAGGACGGGATACCATTTTGATTTTACCCACCAAAGTATTATCAGCAAAAATGATCAGTGATATTATTAAAATATAGAAAACTGATCCAAATATATTGGGATATGTATAAAAACTGCCAACAGGTGGCAGGCATATGATGTGGTTTCAAGCCTGTCTCCAAAAATTGAATATCGAGGCTATGTAAGATACTGGTACTGAAAACAAAACCAAATCTTATCAAAATCCTACGATTCTAAAATATATTAAGTAGTACCATTACCATTTACCCATGGGTTTGGGTTTGCATAACCACACACACACCCTCTCTCTCTCTCTCTCTCTCTCTCTCAGAAATAGATTTCTGAATCACATCTGGAACGTGTCTCTGTCCCTCTCCTCTCCTCCTTCTTCTTCTCCTCTCTTCCAAGAAATAGATTTCTGAATCACATCGGGAACGTGTCTCTGTCCCCCTAGTTCGTAATTAACAGCTCCTGTGGAGATGTGTGATAAACGGATCACGTATTAATGTTATTACAATCACACACTCGTGATACATACATCTTTTCTTTAATTGAAGATATGTCCAGTAGAATTTCCCAGAATAAGCCACACCTCAGGAACATCGAAGACTATATAATCCTTCACCACAACTTCATACACACAAGATCAATTAACGAACTGAGATGGTGAGATACCAGGATTAGTAAACATTGCGATGGAGTTTTCCCGTCGGGTACTAAGGTCAATACTTTGACATTCAAGAGTCTTTGAAGCCGTCAAGGTGTAGAGGAAGGGGAGAAAAGGGATAGAATGAAAAAGGAAAATTATATAGATAAAGAAAGAGGAATTAACGACGAGTTAAAATACAGGGCTAATTCGACCCTATGTTATAAATTCATAAAACTAAATTTAATTGATATTTGTTTCATTCCATCTAGTCGGCCACCGTTCCAGTATGGAAATGAAATTTTTATGAGCCTCTGTGAATTTACAATTAAAAACCGTAAGCTGAATGATTTATTATAAAAGATATGTTAGATTGAAACATTCAATTGAAAGATTGCACTCGGATTTGATTTTACTTTATTTAAATGGCTTTATTGCAAGCATTAATTTCATTCGCGCGGATATTTTACAGTTTTGGGAGAAATTTAAGCAAATATATATATTTTATATATATATATATAATATATATATATATATATATATGTATGTATGTATGTACGTATGTAATATATATAATTATATAATTATTATATAATTATATATATATATATAATATATATATATATATATATATATACTATATCTATATATAACATACATCATACATACATACATACATGTATGTAGTATGTAATGTATGTATGTATGTATGTATGTTATGTATGTATAATGTATGTATGTATATAAAGTTATTGACATATTTCAAGAATACGAGAACATTGTAATAAATGTAAAACATCATTTTCATATAAGGATTTTCGCATTGTCACCAAGCGCCCAATGACTATTCTCTCTTCTTCCACAGTTCTATATTTAGCATAGTTGATGTCCTCCTTTCCAAACCAGACAACATCACTCAGTTTTTTAACTCCATAGAGATAGGTACTAACTTAAGCATTCTTCACTTTTTAATTTATATAAAATTTTAGTTAATTATTTAAATTATATATTTAACTTTTATGTTGTTACATTTTTTTTTATTAATAATTAATACTGAAAGTCTTTTTTTTTAATTTGAAATAGTTTTGTATATTTTACAGCCCTGATGATAAGACAAAAGTTTCTCGAAATTTCGGGGAAAATTACATGTATGATGTTACGCTGGCTTTTCTCCATCCTATTCATTTTAAATCTACGGCGTTCCAGATGCCCAACCTTCCTGCGTAATATATATATATATATATATATATATATATATATATATATATATATATATATATATATATATATATATATTATATACTGTATATGTATATGTATATGTATAATGTATATGTATATGTATATGTATATGCATATATATATATATATATATATATATATATATATATATATATATTATATATGTGTGTGTGTGTGTGTGTGTGTGTGTGTGTGTGTGTGTGTGTGTGTGTGCGTGTGTGTGTGTGTGACAAATTTAGCATGTAAATTATCACACTACCCGATCCAGCTTCATTATCCTGCATACAAAATGCTGAATGTATTCACCTCTCTTCTTTAACGATAAATTGGGCAATAAATCCATGGCATAATAATTGCATCACGTGCATCTGACGCTGCCTATTGAAAACAGCTCAACGAGCCGTTGATTTTTCAATGTTAATATCAGAGGTTGCAAAGGGACGGAAATCTATGAAGCGTCTCTTTTCTGTTAGGAATTTCGCATAAATGGAGATATTATCCACCGTTAGTAGATACCTTCAAATTACAATTATTATTATTATTGGTATTATTTTATTTATTTATTTATTTATTTATTTTTTTTTTTTTACGCTATCACAGTCCTCCAATTCGACTGGGTGGTATTTATAGTGTGGGGTTCCGGGTTGCATCCTGCCTCCTTAGCAGTCCATCACTTTTCTTACTATGTGTGCCGTTTCTAGGATCACACTCTTCTGCATGAGTCCTGGAGCTACTTCAGCCTCTAGTTTTTCTAGATTCCTTTTCAGGGATCTTGGGATCGTGCCTAGTGCTCCTATGATTATGGGTACGATTTCACTGGCATATCCCATACCTCCTTCTTATTTTCTATTTTCAGATCTTGATACTTATCCATTTTTTTTCCCTCTCTTTCTCCTCAACTCTGGTGTCCCATGGTATTGCGACATCAATGAGTGATACTTTCTTCTTGACTTTGTCAATCAACGTCACGTCTGGTCTATTTGCACGTATCACCCTGTCCGTCCTGATACCATAGTCCCAGAGGATCTTTGCCTGATCGTTTTCTATCACTCCCTCAGGTTGGAGCTCGTATCACTTATTACTGCAAGGTAGCTGATTTTTCTTGCACAAGCTCCAGTGGAGGGCTTTTGCTACTGAATCATGCCTCTTTTTGTACTGGTTTCTGTGCAAGTGCCGGGCATTGTCGCTTGCCTATGTGGTTTATGGTTTCATTTTCGTATTGCACTTCCTACATATGGGAGAGATGTTATTTCCGTCTATCGTTCTTTGAACATATCTGGTTCTTAGGGCCTGATCTTGTGCCGCTGTTATCAATCCTTCAGTTTCCTTCTTTAGCTCTCCCCTCTGTAGCCATTGCCATGTGTCATGGCTGGCTAGTTCTTTAGTCTGTCTCATGTATTGTCCGTGCATTGGTTTGTTGTGCCAGTCTTCTGTTTGTCTGTCAATCTCCTGTGTCTGTATATTTCTGGGTCTTCGTCTACTTTTATTAGTCCTTCTTCCCATGCACTCTTTAGCCACTCGTCTTCCCTGGTTTTCAGATATTGCCCCAGTGCTCTGTTTTCGATGTTGACACAGTCCTCTATACTTAGTAGTCCTCTACCTCCTTCCTTTCGTGTTATGTATAGTCTGTCCGTATTTGCTCTTGGGTGTAGTGCTTTGTGTATTGTCATATGTTTCCTGGTTTTCTGATTTATGCTGCGGAGTTCTGCCTTCGTCCATTCCACTATTCCTACGCTGTATCTGATTACTGGCACTGCCCATGTGTTTATGGCTTTCATCATATTTCCGGCGTTGAGTGAGACTTGAGTATCGCCTTGAGTCTCTGCATATATTCTTTCCTGATCGTGTCCTTCATCTCTTGGTGTTTTATATCCCCTCCCTTCCTTTTCCATTATTCCCAGGTATTTGTATCCTGTCTCATCTATGTGTTTGATGTTGCTCCCATCTGGTAGCTTTATCCCTTCAGTTCTCGTTACTTTGCCTTTTTGTATGTTAACTAAGGCGCATTTTTCTATTATTATTTATTATTTATTATTATATAATTATATTATTATTATTATTATTATTATTATTATTATTATTATTATTATTATTATTATTATTATTATTATTATTATTCAGAAGATGAACCCTATTTATTTGGTGTTCATTTGAAAGAAGTAACAGAGGGTAATAAGAAATACAGAATGAAGAGATAAATGAACAAATTAATGAACTCGACGCTTATATGCAACAATTTTTTTAAAATCATTCCTTTCGCATGGGAGCCTTCTCTGTCATTATCCCGAATTCTTTCAGGAATTTCAGGGGCGGCTTATTTTCTAAATTATCATCCTTCTCCACTCATCTCATTCCTCTCCTATTTCTCTACATGAAATATTATTGAAAATTACATTTTCTCTCTCTCTCTCTCTCTCTCTCTCTCTCTCTCTCTCTCTCTCTCTCTCTCTCTCATCTCTCCTCTATTCACTGGCCATTTTCTGTTCTTGTTCAAATGAACCATCTAATTATTTTGTTCACCATTTAATTTGGCACTTTGATGCTTTCTGCTATTATCATTTTCTATTTTAATCGTGTTTATCCACCATTATGACATGAAAGTAAAGTAGAAGAATTATACAAAGGAACTGAAAACGCTTTAAAGTCTTTGCAAACAGCTGCAGTGTAATATGTTTCATTTTTAAGCTAATATGCGTTCCTTTAGCTCTCTCTTGCATGTAGTACAATGAATTTTATTGTGCTCAATATCATCATTCTCTGATAAATGCAGCGATCTAGAAATAAGAATATTTAACTTCACAAAGGCGCTCTTGTCACCTTTATTGAAGAGTTTAAAGAATTTGCAAGGATACAATAGAACCGATCGTAAAGACAGTACAATGTCGGATTTACGTGACAAGATGTCACGGGAAATATTTACATTCGGTATATTTAAAGTTATTAATTATTCTCATAAAGGAAATATGCCTGGAAGCGCGTTTCTGTGACTTCCAGACAGACAGAGAGATCGTAGGTCTTAAAAAATGTTCATCCCACAGTTGGACTTTGGAACTGTCTTAGTTTAAATGCTCAGGCGAAGATGCATTGCATTACTGACCTAAAGGAATTCACCTACGTTTTTATCTGAATATTTAATAACGCTTTCTTTATTCTGTCTTTGCGAATAACTGGGCTCTTCTTTCTGCATTTACCGTCACCCTCTGTTACTTCTTTCAAATGAACACCTCAATATTCTTTGGAAGCTTGAATTTCAATTCAATGGCCCCCTTGGGGTTTTTCCGCATGAATAAGGTTTATCTCTGAATAATAATAATTTCAAATATAATAGACAGGATAACTTTCCTCTCTCACTTTCAAAGCAGTTCAGGAAAGCAAAAACTCGGCTAAAAAGTGCAGTGGAGTTCATTTTTAAAAACGACGCAACCTTTGCCAAAGAAGCAAAAAATGAAAAATAAAGAAGTAAGCTTCACGATCCCCTAAACATAACCTGTAAAAAAATTCCACTCTCTGCCTTATGCAAATGTAAATCTTCACTATACAGATCGTCACTCAATTCCAAACAAAACAGTTTTAAAAATTTTTCCCATAAGATATTATTGCACTATGGCTTTTACCTGCTTGTCAACAGTCGACTTAAAAGCATACAAAGAAAAATTACTTGTATTTTACGCTAAAAATACTCGATAGATATAAAAGAACTGGTGAAGAATATTCTCAAATGTATTCCGTATTTTCAGTCGGAAGGAACAAGAGAGAGAGAGAGAGAGAGAGAGAGAGAGATGTCCTTGGTAGAACCTAAATGTGTTTCATTAATGGATTATGGTTTCTAATATATACTATATATATTTCTACGAGATTAACCAACGAAGGAATAAGCTTATTGAAAAGATCTCATAGCTAAGGGGGAGAGAGAGAGAGAGAGAGAGAGAGAGAAACGAACAGCGTCAAATAGCTCAAATTTAACATCAAGGAAAGCGTATCAATTCTCTTTCCAAAATCTAATTGTTATTATTAAAGTATTTATTTTTGTTCTGACCGCCAAACACTGCGAAGGACAATTTGAAATAGTATCACTATCTATAAAACACCATCTGCAAGGAAGGCCCTATAAGAAATCAATGTTAGCAGTGCCATAAACCTCTATATCTCTGCAATCACTGCAGGTATTGGATATTGTTTGGTAAATACTTGTTTTCTTATATATTTTCTATACTTTAATATTACTTGGCTTGACAGTGTAAATTACATAAAATCAATTGAATTTACAATTAGTATCAATACCCTGAAACTATATTAAATATGGTCAGTATTTTTAATTTTCGCATCTATCATATAATTAAAAGCTGCTGTTTTATAATATTAGCATTTAAAATCACTTGACGAAAATAGTGGAACACTCGCTCTCTCTCTCTCTCTCTCTGTCTCGTTTTTTTGTCCCTCTCTCTCTCTCTCTCTCTCTCTCTCTCTCTCTCTCTCTCTCTCTCTTCTTCTCTCTCTCTCTCTCCTTTTTTCCCTCATTTACTCACTCTCTCTATC
>NC_087200.1:206791007-206798507 GCF_015104395.2 Macrobrachium nipponense
TCTCTCCCTATCTCCACAAAGCGTAAAGCATCCAGCATTTCAGGTAGTAGGGATTATTATTATTAATTTTTCTAATCCGTGGCCCAATACATCAGGATTTGTGTCATTCACTAAAGTTCGCTAATCATTCACCAACCGATCTATAACCCTCCCTTTTTGACAGATATCGTCCACGGTATGACTAGATTTAATTATTCCTATCCTGTTAGCGTTTATCGAAAAGCACTTTTATCCTTGACGGGAGCAATGAATTTTAATAAAAGTTTCCGTAACAGAAAGGCGAGATATGTTGGTTTATCAATACGTTGTATTTTATGGAATTCGTTAATTTCTTCATTATTTCCAAAGGGACTAATTCGTTCTTTCTTAGTTTTATGGATATTCAAACTAAAGTCGAGACTGACTTCATGTTTTAAAGAATCTCTCGAATATTCCTGTTGCTAATTCACTATTAGGCGATTCAGTAATAAAAAATGAGAGCCCAGTAAAAACAAGTAGTCAGATTATTAGATTCATGGCACACACTCACACACACACATACACATACACACCAAAAATGCGTGAAATTTAATGTGTAAAACCTATCTTGTTATTTGACAATTATAAAACAGTTCAGTATTCAAGATCAATATGTTAATGAAACACATTTATAACCTGATGACCAATTAGCCTGTCGATCAAATCTAGTCATAAACGTTTAGAGATCCATCGACGCTAAACATAGGGAAATACGCACACACAAACAGATGTATACTTAGATCACGATTTATCAGAGACATGATATGATTAAGTTAACATATAATGCCATTTTATTCGTATACATAAAAGCATTTCACGTGGTGTTGAAATAGAATCATGGAGGCCTGTAAGCTGCTGCCACCTGCCGTCACCCGGGAGAAACATTTCCAACCGGCTTCTTGGGTCACCCTGACGGTTGACAACTTATACCAGAAACAGACTGACTTAGTTTTCTTAACAATTCGTTCGGGTTTTCGCTCATTCCTTCGTTTATCGTCTCATTTTCGTTTATGTAAATGATGTGTTAATGCAGTAATGTATGATAAAAGTATAAATTAATTTACTTTAACGTATTTGCGTTTAAAATTCCTTCATTTAATACGCGATCTCTTCACATGAAGGCGCTCATGGAGTTGAACGAAATAATAAAAGATAAAATACAGATATTTTGAAAATATGAAGCTTGTTTGATTGGTAGTTAAGCAGTGCTCTGTAGAACTACTTCCATTATGAATTTATGTAAATAAAATAATTATAATATATTACAATAATCCTCTTCTCTCTGTATTTACATGTTGGTGTGTCTAACTGAGAATACTCCCATCAAAACTAAAATAATTCAGGAGTAATCAAATTTTCTCTTTTATTCTCCTGGATGAAATCTCTCTCTCTCTCTCTCTCTCATCTCTCTCTCTCTCTCTCTCTCTCTCTCTGTATTCGTGTATTCATCGGTTAAAATATGTAAATATTAAATCAAAATGAAATTATGAATATGGTTAAAGCTTTCATTTTAACTGTCCTGATGAAAAATCCCCCCGCACCCCACCCCCTCATCTCTCTCTCTCTGCACATATATATCTGTGGGTGCATGCATGCCTCAACTATACCAAAATGAAAAAAAAAATAATGTAACTCTCTCTCTCTCTCTTCTCTCTCTCTCTCTCTCTCTCTCTCTCTCTGTCAACTTTGCCAGTTTGTTGATGGACTCTGCTGATCCGGATATAAAGCAATCAAACATTCATGGCCAACACCTTTGCAGCGAACACCATTTAATTTTTTGCCGTTATGATCTGCCTATAGCTGATATGCTTCGGGAATTTGGGGTGAATATAAATTGAAATAATTTTACCTTAGGAATTCTTATTTAAAGAGGACATTCAGGCTTTTAATAATGAAGTGAATGGTAATGTAAATAATGAATTAAGAACGTATACTTGACACCTTGTCACTAACTTTAAGTGACATTCGCAGAATATATCATTTCCTCAGAGGTGGCCTGAATCTTGTATGCTTGTATTCATTTTTTTTTTTTTACGCATATGCACGTAAGTTTAAATATTCCAGCATATCGAAATGAAAGGGACCAGCAGAGAGAGAGAGAGAGAGAGAGAGAGAGAGAGAGAGAGAGTTGATAATAATAATAGTATTATTAGGGTAGTAGGGCATTGCAGGGTTGTGTCACTGCTCCTATCCTTGTTTTCCATATCTATAACTGTTGTTTTGCACCTCATTCAAGATGAATTGCCTCCAGGTATCTCCTTCAAATACAGAACAGATGGAGGAATATTCAATCTCAACCGGCTAAAGGCAAGAACTAAATTCAATGTTACTGCTCAGTATGCAGACGACAACGTTGTCTGCGCACAAACTGAAAATGATCTGCAAATTATACTGGATGCATTTGCAAATGCTTACTCTCGTCTTGGACTTTCCATCAACATCAGTAAAACCCAATTATATCAGCCACCCCAAATTGAAGCCATCGGAGTTGCACCTACTATAGAAATTATTGGAGAAGCTCTAGAAACTGTAGACCACTTCCCATACCTGGGCAGTCGTCTATCTTCAAATGCCAATATAGATTGCTAACTCAACTTTTGGAAAACTACGCAAGAAAATTATTGATGATCATGACTTGCGAGTTAACACCAAAATAAAGGTATATAGCAATAGGCCTACCTACCCTTCATTATGGTTCCGAAACCTGGACAACTTACCGTCGCATTATTAAAGCCCTTGAGAAATTCCATCAGCGGTTCTTGAGAAATATCTTGAGAATAACTTGGGAAGATCGCCGCACTAATGTAAGTGTTCTTGAAGAGGCCGACTGCCTCAGTATTGAGGCCGTTATAATAAAAAGCCAGTTGAGATGGGCAGGGCATGTTGTCAGAATGGCAGACATCTGCCTTCTTAAGCAGCTCTTTTACTCAGAGCTAAGTGACGGGACTGGAAATGTTGGGAAACCAAGGAAGAGATTCAAAGACAGCTTAAAAGACAACTTAAAACTATGTGACATTAACTATAAAACATAGGAGACCGATGCAGTGGAGCGATCTGCTTAAAGAGTTAAAGTGAAAGATGGAATTAAAAATTATGAAGCAGCATCTGGAGAACCGTAGAGCTGCAAGAGAAGCTCGTCAGGTCCATCCGCAGCCTCTACTCCCACCTAACAACCCATGCCCCAATTGTGACAGAGTATGTGGCTCGAGAATTGGTTTTATTAGCCACATAAGAACCCATCAGTAACGACATCCCGGAGCATTCATACTCGAATCGAGTGATAGCCATGATGATGATGAGTGAATTACATCTTCGCTTTAAATGATTGCGCTGAAGACAACTTCAATTTGCCCATAAGATGAATGCAATTCTTAGGTAAAACCAGGCAGTATCATTTGCAAAATCAGGCTAATAAAGTTATCAATCAACCACCTGTTGTAATTAACTTTTAATGCTACGGGACAGAAAATGTTTACAACTAATTCAAGAGAGAACCAAAATCATGGCATGGCTTACGGTACGATTTTAAAATTATTCTCCAAGTTTCTGTTTCACACCCTAAGTCTGACAAGTATATGGTGGACGGATGAAATGCAACACTACTACAATCTCAAAGAGGTCATATAATTAGGAATAAAAATTAAGAAATTCTTAAAAATACTAAAGATTCTTATTATAATTTTTCCTTTTTTAAATAAGGAGTAATTGTAAACATAAAACAGGCGAAAGTTTAAAGTTTTTTTTTTTTTTTTTTTTTTTTTCAGATGAAGCCTTTCTGAGCTAATGATGCATTGATCGCCATCCCATTCAGGTGATGAAATCAATTGTCTGAGATTCCTAACTAGAGGGACAGAGTTGGTGAGATTATTTCGTCATTGGTGAGGAAAGAAAGGAAGCCGCAGAGGAAGAATCCCAGGTAATTGAAAAGAATATAGAGGTGAAAGGCCCATCATTCAAGTCGATTCAAAGGGTGAGGAAATAAAGAAAAGTTCATTATGCAGATAATTCGTTTTGAAATAAAACTAGGATATGAAGACCTTCACAAAACCGGCTTAGGTTTCTGTAAACACTCAGAAATTAGGAAAAAAATTACAGGGATTTGGGAACAGAATATAACGGTAATGAGAATAGGAGACTGTGAGTACGACACCGAAAAATGCTGATAATTTAGAGAGAGAGAGAGAGAGAAGAGAGAGAGAGAGAGAGAGAGAGAGCTGCTCAGAAATGTCCCTTGCTGTCGAACTTCTCAGTTCCAAAGGTCCTTTATTCCTCACACCGTTGGACTGTGGAACAGCCTTCCTGAGGATGTTGTTCCAACTTGAACCTGAAAAGTTCAAACGAAGATGCAATGCATTTCTACCTAAAATAGTCCTCCTTGCGATCTGATAATTTCCTTGCATTTTTATGTTTATTTATCAATTTTTATATTCTAATAACTGATCTGATTTTCCTATCACCTTCTGTTACTTATTTCAAATGACCATTCAAATCGACGACCCCTGTGGACTCGTTCTATATGAATAGGGGTCATTTCTGAATAATAACAATAATGATAATAATAATAATAATAATAATAATAATAATAATAATAATAATAATAATAATAATAATAAGTATGCAGATGCACACTGACAGGCAGGATCATGACATTAACCAACAGCAGAAACACAGAAATAGTAAAGATTCATTCCTGATAAAAAAAATCTAATCACCATAAAACATGAGCCTCTTTCGCTGAGCGGAATCCTTATTCATGTACCGAATGAAATAAAGAAAAAATAGGCCAAGCTTTAAAAAAAGGAATATGTTTTCATAGACTACCCGTTATACCCAACGAAAATAGATTAGCCTGCCTTTGTTCTGCATCCAATAAATGGATTTTGGGAGCGTAAAGCAATAAAGAGCTTATCTGTTTGATTCGGAGTGGTTGATTCATATCCGAAGGATAGAGAAGGTATTTGCAGAGCGACTGAGAGTATCAATGCAACTTTAATTCACGATAATGACAAAAACACTGTTATAAAACCCCCTTCAAATTCTTAGTTCAAAGTTAATTAATCATGACAAAATATGGACTATCTAGAAATTTACCAGCTAAGTAAAATCTTATCTTTTTCTCTGGCACATTTCCAGAACATTTGAAATGGACGACGAAGTCAGAGTCATTGGCGGAACGTGACGGGACCGACTGAATCCGAACGCTGAATATTTTGTATGAAATTGCAAACTCCAAATTCACTGGCGATGCTTCCCGGTGAATGAGAGAGAGAGAGAGAGAGAGAGAGAGAGAGAGAGAGAGAGAGAGAGAGACTAAAATGGCCGAGTTGGGAATTACCGACACAAGGTTTCTGTCATGTCGGTGCTTCGAGAATATGCTACGGAGGGACATGGGTCAGGGAATAATAATAATAATAATAATAATAATAATAATAATAATAATAATAATAATAATATTGATTTCGTTCGTTAATAATATGTTGGTTCATTTTACAGATACACTGATTTTTAACGGATTGCTAGAAAGCCTTCATTCATGTTACAGCATATTAATAATAATAATAATAATAATAATAATAATAATAATAATAATAATAATAATAATAATAATAATAATAATAATAATAATAATAACATAATAATAATAGTAATAATAATAATAATAATCAAAAGGCAAAGTAACGAGAATGAAGGGGATAAAGCTACCAGATGGGAGCAACATCAAACACATAGATGAGACAGGATACAAATACCTGGGAATAATGAAGGAGGGGAGGGGTATAAAAACAAAACGCAAGAGATTGAAGGACACGATCAAGGAAAGAATATATGCAGAGACTCAAGGCGATACTCAAGTCAAACTCAATGGAGGGAAAATATGATAAAAGCCATAAACACATGGGCAGTGCCAGTAATCAGATACAGCGCAGGAATAGTGGAATGGACGAAGGCCAGAACTCCGCAGCATAGATCAGAAAACCGGAAACATATGACAATACACTAAGCACTACACCCCAAGAGCAAAATACGGACACACTATACATAACACGAAAGGAAGGAGGGAGAGGACTACTAAGTATAGAGGACCTGCTGCGTCAACATTGAAAAACAGAGCACTGGGGCAATATCTGAAAACCAGGGAAGACGAGTGGCTAAAGAGTGCATGGGAAGAAGGACTATAAAAGTAGACGAAGACCCAGAAATATACAGAGACAGGAGAAAGACAGACAGAACAGAGGACTGGCACAACAAACCAATGCACGGACAATACATGAGACAGACTAAGAACTAGCCAGCGATGACAATTGGCAATGGCTACAGAGGGGAGAGCTAAAGAAGGAAACTGAAGGAATGATAACAGCGGCACAAGATCAGGCCCTAAGAACCAGATATGTTCAAAGAACGATAGACGGAAATAACATCTCTCCCATATGTAGGAAGTGCAATACGAAAAATGAACCATAAACCACATAGCAAGTGAATGCCCGGCACTTGCACAGAACCGAGTACAAAAAGAGGCATGATTCAGTGGCAAAAGCCCTCCACTGGAGCCTGTGCAAAGAAACATCAGCTACATTGCAGTAATAAGTGGTACGAGCACCAACCTGAAGGAGTGATAGAAAACGATCAGGCAAAGATCCTCTGGGACTATGGTATCAGAACGGATAGGGTGATACGTGCAAACAGACCAGACGTGACGTTGATTGACAAAGTCAAGAAGAAAGTATCACTAATTGATGTCGCAATACCATGGGACACCAGAGTTGAAGAGAGAGAGGGAAAAAATGGATAAGTAATCAAGATATGAAAATAGAAATAAGAAGGATATGGGATATGCCAGTGGAAATCGTACCCATAATCATAGGAGCACTAGGCACGATCCCAAGATCCCTGAAAAGGAATCTAGAAAAACTAGAGGCTGAAGTAGCTCCAGGACTCATGCAGAAGAGTGTGATCCTAGAAACGGCACACATAGTGAGAAAAGTGATGGACTCCTAAGGAGGCAGGATGCAACCCGGAACCCCACACTATAAATACCACCCAGTCGAATTGGAGGACTGTGATAGAGCACAAAAAAAAAAAAAAAAAAAAAAAAAGCTAAATAAATAGAAATTTTATATCCAATTAGGAATGTTAGATAATTCAGCGATGAATTTATTATTATTATTATTGGATGGTAACGAAATCTCTCCTTGAGGCGTTCAGATCTGCGTGGTCTGGACGGAGTTATTAGCGTCGGTTGGCTGTTGGTTGGGGTACCTACCTCTTGGGCGGTAGGCTGTGCAGTTGACATATCTTCCACTCGTTCTCTCCCGCTTTCTCTCTCTGCTTCTTCCTCTCTTTCTCTCTCTCTCACTCTCTCTCTTTCTCTCTCTGCAAGTTCCTCTCTCTCTCTATCTCTCTTTCTCGTCCGCTCCTTCTCACTCTATCTCTTTCTCTCTCTGCTTGTTCCTCTCTCCCTCTCTTTCTCTTTCTCTCTCTGTT
>NC_087200.1:206803507-206808179 GCF_015104395.2 Macrobrachium nipponense
TTGACATTTATTAAACCTGAGAATGGCCTTTCTACTTAACAAGTGTTGGTGGTGCCGACAACGTTGGTGAAAATGGTGGAAAAAGGGAGAGAGAAAAGGTTTTCTGATGCATGGGCAACTGGCTTCTGAATTTGCTTTTCAGATCGTATGTAAAATGTGTGAAAAGCTTACAATATTTAATGTGCAATATATATATATATATATATATATATATATATATATATATATATATATATATATATATATATATTATATATATATATATATATATATATATATATATATATATATATATATATTATATATATTTGTGTGTTTTGTGTGTTTGTGTGTGTTTATTTGCATAAAGAATATATCTTTCTTTATTTCTCTGTTTTCCAAAACCAACTTCTTTCCTGAATCCCTTCGCTTTGTCTCTTAAGACGAGAAATCAACAGAAGTTTCCAATTTAACTAAAAGTATCCTGTTAGCTCTTGAGGTCATTTGCTGCTACAAACTAGTGCGCCAGGAAAATTCTTTAAGGCATTTCTCAAGTTATCTTAACTTCTTACGGCTCAATGTGAAAACTTTTAATTCAATCTCCCTCTCAGAAGCCAAATAATTGATTTTCCTTTTGTTCGAGGATTCTCTAGAGGATTGAAATGTTGCAACTTTGCACGAGGAACTTGATGCAAGTACTTAATGTCAATACACACACATTTACACACAACACACACACACACACACACACACATATATATATATATATATATATATATATATATATATATATATATATATATATATATATATATGTATATGTATATATGCAATACAACATTTCATTCCGGCAGACAAAACGCGCAGCAGCAACTTATCCCTTGAAATCAATCGTCAATTATTAATGGAAAGTCATCATGAAAAGAAATTGGTAGAATCCGAACAGGTGCGAGATCATCTTAGCAAATGTACCCACATCATTCATGAATCCTTTGGTGCCCCCAAGGTGAAAATGCATGGTGAGATTAGTCACTAATCTTTAGTATTTCCCCCTAAGCAAATGTAAGCAAATTTACCTTTGAAGCCTGAAGTCATTCGAACTCCCTCGTAATGCTGTTACTCGATTTATTGATAATCCTGAGAACTCTGATCAATTCCGCTGTTATCTCAGTGGTGACGAGTTACAAGTCAGGCATTACATCACAGTTTAATGATTTCGAAGTTAAATCAAGAGAATACGTTCGTGCAGACAAGGATATTTGAACATTAGAGTTTGCGATTTATCTTGGCTCTAAGATATCTAGTATTATTGAGTTAAGTAATGTTTTAGAATCCTCGAAAATACCCGGGAAAGCCTTTAGGTATACATTATTGTCTCTCGAGATAATTTACAATTAATATAATCAACTCTAGGAACCTCATATGCAATAGACATTAACTTATAAATATCACTTACTAAATATCATTAATATATGAAGATCATGACCAGCATCATCATAGCCAGTGTCATCTGATACAAAAGGTCTGTAAAATTCAACTACAGCTTCCCTCCTCACAGTTCTCAATCCCGTCGGTGTGGTTCTTTCCCACACTTCTGGTGTCCACAGAAGCCCAGAGCACACTATCAGGTACTATTCCCAAGAGGATGTGCAAAGATCAGTTCCAAGGCTCGGACATTATTCTGCCAACTGTTCATATTTGATATGACATTGAAACTATTCTTATTTTGGTGAAGAACTGTTCCTGCCACCATTAAAATTGAGATCTCGAATACTGGGCACATTACAGAAATAACGAATCTGTTCAAGACCTCTGACAAAGAGAAGTACATTCAATAAGCAAATTAATTAGTCACATCATAAGCAAGGATATTGGATCTGCCCCACTCAAGTTCCCGATAGATAGGAAAAGAAGTTCCATAGCTCCAACAAAAACAGCCTCAAGTGTTAGACGCTTCCTACTTTGACATTCCCTCTGCATAATGATGGCCGCTAGTCAGGGTTGTCAAATTGAGCTGTGAACAATCTATAAATTTCTGCCACTATATAGGATGAATATCAAAGCACTATGTAGCAACTGTGCAAAAGAAATAATAATGGAAAAATCATTTAAATCTCAACAGAAAGGTAAAAAAATAATAAAGTGCATTAAACAGACAGATAAATTTCTAATGTTTTGAAAACTTTATCATCTCGTTGCAACTCAGTTCAAGTTACCAAAAAATAAATTAAGTTATTAGAAGGACAAAATGCCTTTTACAACTTAACCCGATCAGTACAGCAAAGATTATAAACATAAACTTGTTAACTAAAAAATTACCTACTTCCCAATTACGCTCGAAAACAAAAAAATACGTTTCACGTCTGAAATTAGAGCAATTTATTATAGTCCGTCTCGTCTGCATACCTAAAATCATTAGCAGAAATTTTAACAGCAATGTAATTTCGCATGTAAATTTAGCAAGCAATCAACCAAGCTGCTAACGAGTGGTAATAATGTTTGTGGACAATACTTCATATTTTATTTATTCACGCCAGACGCTTATGACGATCAGAGAATTATATCAGCCAAAGAATGAGGCTCCTTTACCCAGGACACGTCGGCAAAAGTTGCAACTGCCTTTTAGATAACTCTGCAACTCAATTTACATAAATTATGAGTATGCTCGACTATTTTAGTAACTTGTGGTTAATACTTACAATTTTGAGGGTTGCATGATCATGTTTTCTAGCATACTGATTAAGGTACAAATGAAACCTATTCTTATGGAAATTGCCCACTGGGGTAATTGACTTGAAATTCAAGCTTCAAAAGAATATGGCGTTACTTTGAATGAAGCAAAAGAAACTATTAGGAAATACAGAGGGGTTAACTTATTAGGAAAAGAAAAAGTAAAATAAAAGGTTAATTAATAAATGAAATTGTAAATAAATTATGAAATATAGGAAAAACAATAATTAGACCCACAGTTTCTCTTGATTTTTAAAAAAATATAAACATAACGGAGAGTGAGAAATCTAAGGTAATAAACATCTTTGAGAGACTATGCATGGAATAATTAATTAATAACTCTTAGGAACATTTCCCATTAATTTACATTGCTGTGTACACTAATGATTTGCACACACACTAAAACTGAATAGAATCGAGAGAACTGTGAAAAGGAACAGGAAATTCTGAGAATATTCCGAAACAGTGGGATCAAAAGTAAAGCTCTCAGCAGGGAGGGTGAACTTTTTGCTTGAGCTGTTATGACTCAATTTTCTCCTGAGAAACTTCGATAAAAAGAAAAGGAACTATCTCTCTCTCTCTCTCTCTCTCTATTAAATCAAAATATAGTTGGAAATGTTAAGAGACTACTCTTTTATTCTTTTTTAATATTTAGTATATCGTTCAAAATTACTATACTGTGATCTTTACTACATGCTTATAAATTTACTAGTTATTTTGTACACTTTGTATAAATATGTGCAATTAATTTACGTTCATATACTCGTCGATGATAAAGAGGACACATAAGCATTTATTTTTGCACAAATGTTTTACATTTCTACAGGTCCAGTATCATTATAGTGGTTTTAAGAGATTTCTGGCATTTTGTTTTTTCTCGCAAGGAGTGTTCAGCAAATATAGATTTTCCTTAGCTTTTCTATAAGTTGTGAAACGGCTGTGTCGACGTCAGGGGCTTTTGCTGATAGTTCCTTGAACGACCCCTCACACCGTTAAGCATTGGATTATTTTCTCTATATAGACCTTACTCAATTGCTTGCAAGCAATTGGGTATTTTCACCTGAAAATACCCCATTAGTCCAATGATAATTATCTCTCTCTCTCTCTCCCTCTCTCTCTCTCTCTCTCTACCTCTCTCTCTCTCGCTTTCTATGTGTGTGCGTGTGTGTGTGTGTGTGTGTAAGTGTCTTATCATACATTAACAGCACTGATACAATTACGAAAAAAAGTCTTTGGTGGTAAAATATTAAATTATCTCAAGCGAAAAGTACGAAAATCGTAATAATACAATAAATTAGAGCATTCAATGAACCCTGCTCTAGGTGTCATTCTAACCAAAATTAGAACTTACTAGGTCTCAAGAGCAGCTCTTCAAAATCCAAAAGGGAATCAATATCCAGTTAAAGTTACAGACATTAGTCATTATGAAGAGGATGTGACCTGTTTGACATAAAACTTCTTTCAAGAATGACATTTCGATTTGGGAGAAGACGAAAGGTTGAGTGGGAACTGTATATTCTCGTTTCTTAATCCATTAAGAAAGGATTCTCTCATTTGCTATTTCGGGAGAGACTAGAAAAGTGGATACAACTGTAAAAGGGTCAGTGTAGAGAGGGAGTTGGAGTGGTTAGACAGCAAGATTGGTAGATCCAGGATATGAATAAGATAAGGTACAATTGTCTAAAAGAGGAATTGGGCTAATCCTGAATGGAGGTACTTGAAGGAAGGAGAAACTAATCATAAACTATCTTTAGTATCCAATATTCTTATTCACTACTAACAGACTCTTCACAAACAGCAGGATGCAGCCGTTATCCTTAATAAGAGTAATATAAAGCTCAGGGTTACAGGTCTAGAAGTAGATCCATAGCAAAATTCTAATTGATATTTACCTGTTGCAGATGTTTGCAAAATTCTGTAAATGTTTGTGTATCGCCTTTCATTTGTTCCCTGAACACAAGCC
>NC_087200.1:206808679-206816179 GCF_015104395.2 Macrobrachium nipponense
CCAATCCCTGCCTGTTTATATGGGCCTGGGATCACATTTAAAACGTGGAAAATTGCTAAATGATTGGAACTTGAATTGAAACGATAAGTCTAAAGGATTATGCTTCTTACCATACCCATTTATGCTAAGTTAGATAAGAGACCGAAAATATTTTCTCCTATAAACCTTATAGCAGCATCTGTTGTATTAACATAATAGGATGATTATTCCTCTCTCACACACCTCCTCGAATCTTTACCTCTTCCACGCAGTCCCAGTCACATAAGTGTAATACAACATCTCATTTGGAATCCTGCCAACTCTTTGTTTCATAAGTCGTTTCCCAGACTATATTCAACCTCTTACTATTTCACTTTTGCAACATTCAGATCGAGAGCTGCGTGAATCTCAGAAAGCATTTCCCCATTTACATCTTTAACTCTGACGTCCATTTCCTTTTATACTTTCCCTTAAATTCTTTGCTCACCTTTCTACTCTAATCATTTCATTACTTCACTTATTTCCTCTCTTAATTTTCATCTCAATACACTAGTCTATACGTCCTTCTGTCCTACCTGCATAGGATCGATGTTTCCCGTCATGCAACCGCACCTCGGATATTATCCATTTTCCCTTCACTACTTATCGTTTCATTTAATTTTTTTATTCACTTCTATAATCTTACACGAGTTCTTTAATGGAATTCTACAAGTTCCTCATATACGACTTTTATTTTCATGTCTTTAACCAAAGCTCAGTAAATTTATCTCTTCTCTCATTTTATTCTCATTTCCTTCTTTTCAAACATACTTGCATTCATCAAATTATAGCCAAAGCTGATTCCAATTCCCTCCAACTTGCACGCATATCTACCAAAGCTTTTGGGTGAACAAATCATAATCAGATGTACCTCCATCCAGCCATTTTCCCACCACTAACCCCGTCACCTTGATCTTACAATAGTTGTGTAGTCTAGCTTAGTCTACAATGTATTTCCTAACCATTTTCACAAAGGCTGTCTGATACTACAACTACAACCACGTCCCTGACTCTTCATCATTCAGCAACTGCAGACGCAATCACTCTGACTTTCCTATTTTTGTGTACACACTGGCTTTTGACATTAGCGTAGTTTATTAAAATAAAAAATACTGTTACCTACTCTACTGATTTCAAACATTGTTTTGAAAGAGCATCTTCAAATGGTAATTAAAACTTTATTAGTGATATCTATTGCTCCATTCATAATTATAACGTACCATCATTAATAGATGATTATTATATACTATTACAAAAATATCCTTGAATTTACTTGAATGTTTGTTAGCAAAGATTAATGTAATTTTCATATGACATTCGCTCTGTAGCTCATTAACAATTCTTCAATAACTACTGGGTAATTTTTTAAAAGTTCAACGTAGCTATTATAGTGTTCTCGAGCTTTATATTTATTAATAATAGATTAGGGTCAGCTTTCAACACAATAGTCGGTTTTGTTGTAACTGGAGAGAGAGAGAGAGAGAGAGAGAGAGAGAGAGAGAGAGCTCTGAATACTTTGTAAACATTAAATTTGTGATTATCACTCGATCTCAATAAATTAAATAAGTTTGATTTATAATTCGAATCTCTGAGAGAAATAAAATTTATACAATTAATAAAAACATATTTGCTTAATAGAAAATTGATTTTCTGGTTGTTTCTTCTTGAGATACTTCGATAGGGAATTTTATTCTGTTCACGGTTACTTTTCCCGATTAATTTACAGAAGTAAGTTCCGTAAACTTCTTGATCGGTTATTCATCAATCACCAGTCGAAGTTTCTTTCAGACGAATAAGTATGACCTGCCGTGCGATTATGCAATGAGGCATAAAAAAAATACCTCTTGTTTAAAATAATAATGATCAGTATTAACGTATTTCTCGTTATTACGAGTTAACAATGAACACAACAATCTACCGATTACCCAAACTACTTTTCTTTATCTTTCGTTGTTTTTTTTCAAAATATGCAAGCAAGTACGAGTTAGGAGTTATCTCACTCAGGTTTAAATTCTGAGATTCAAAGTACACAATAGATGCATGTTTTAATATTTTTCTGCGTACCATGGTGAAAAAATAATTAACTAACTTAGATGATAATTGAATTGGTAAACGTAGGAAAGAGAGAAAGTGAACGAAATGTTTAAGCTCTCTTCACCTCTTTCGTTATGCAAAAAAGCCGGCAATTTCTGTCACGAAACAAAGAAACAATTCTACTAAGAAGCCGGTTGGTTTTGTTGTTTCCCTGTGGCTGACAGATGGCAGCAGCTTCCAGCGCTTAAGAATGTCATTAGCATTCTTATGAGGAAAAAATACTTTAAATAAATATACGAATAAATTGGTATTATCGCCCATCATATCAATCTAATACTGTCTAGAATAAATGATTGATTTATGTTTAGATAGATTTGCACATTTCCTACAAATGAAAGTGATTTACATCAAATATGAAAATTCCATTTCTAATATTGACCGAATATTTGGTCATCCCTGATAATGGTGTTTTTCCGTTTGATCGAATACGTATAATTTTAATTTACCACCAATAAATGGAGCATACAATGCATGTTGAAGATGAATGCAGGAAAATGTTAGATAAGAGGGAACTACTTGCAGATAAAACCAGCCGTTCAAGATACGTGATCTTGACACCGTTTAATATATGATTTGGTTGAATTGATATTGTGAGTTAACACAAGTTAATAAATCATGGATGTCTTTCCGAATTACTACCAGAATCAATATAGATAAATAGGCAGGTAAATAAAGATTGGTGAATAGGTAGGTAAGTAGAGAGAGAGAGAGAGAGAGAGAGAGAGATATCGACATGTAAATATGAATTTCTCGTTTTAACGACAACAGGTATTATATTACTTCAAACACACATTACACATATTGTCTTATGTATAATTCGGAAAAAAATTAGAGTAAATGGCAGCATTCGTGATCTAATTTCCTCTATTTATTCTAGAACCTGATTTCGGCAGAGGGTTTCGGGCAACTGAAGGGTAAAGCATCATTTTATCTTTATCCTTTGTATTGTTTATGGGCAATGATGTTATTTCTCTTCAAAGCTCACTACCCTTCACAGTCTGCTATTTAGTAAACATCATATTGTTTGTTGTATTGCTTCCTCCTTTGGTATAATCATAGTTTCACCTTAGATACGAACCGGTTCCTTCTTTTATCATTCTCTTTTTACGGTGATATTATCGTTACCTTGATTTATTGCTTTCCATAACAAATACTTGTTCCTCTGTCTTAGCTCAGCCTTAGACTTCCTTTCTTCCATCTAGGTTTAGAAAGGCACATTTAAAGCATAATTCGTGTGTGGGTCTTTGAGTCTGATATGATTTTTAATAAAGCATTCACAGCCTTGGTGGAATTTTCCCCGGGGGTTACACATGATAATAAAGCGCTAAAAATCGTTAACCTTTGTGTCTATTGAAACAGGGAAATCATTTAGTATGAAAAGGTCACTTTTCATACACGCTGTTTTCAGTTTTGCATAAACAAAAATTACTAGAGAATTTTCTGTAAGAATGCGGGATGAATATAACAACTCAGCAGTTCTAATTCAATATATGATGCAAATACAGCTTCGTTTAATGTTCGGGGAAAATGTATCTAGTTCAAATTAAGCGCTTAATCCCCAATGGTGAGGGCAGGGCGAGGGCATCCTCTTTCATCGTTAATCCGATGTTAAATCCCTGTAAATCCCTTTGTCGTTTCGCGTTTGTCGTGAAAATGAAAAGTGCGAGATGTAATGGGAATAGTGTTTTAAATGTATCCCATTGCCTTTAATTGCCGGTTCTACATTTTGTGCATTGCGTTGTACTGCATTGCATTGCATTGCATTGCATCGTGCAGTGACGCAAAGGCTCACTCTGTAGTTGTAATATTGTTCCCTATTTGATGGTTATTTTTTTTCTTCATTTCAGGAATAAAAACATTAAAATATTGCAATTGGTTTTCTCCAGAAGATATAAGTTCAAGTTGAAGTTTGAGTATAATGAATTTATTTGAATTTTGTTGTTGATATATATATATATATATATATATATATATATATATATATATATATATATATATATATATATATATATATATATATATATGAACTCAATGATATCAAATTAATTGTACCAAAGGATTAACATACAACAAGAATCATATAGGGGTTACTACACCCACCACCCTTAAAACCTCTCCATTTCGCTATTGCTATAGACACAGATATAATCACCCATATATCTCTTTCCTTTATATATTATTCTTAACTGTACCCTTTTTCCTCCCTAACAGACGATTGCACAGAATAGTATACAGGCTTCCCATTCCACAAAGTAGTAAAAATAAATAAATAATTAATATAACATATCCTGACCATTGTATTATAAGTTTTATGTTTCTGCTCTCATATCGAAAAATTTATTATAGAGGGGACTACTCTCTCTCTCTCTCTCTCTCTCTCTCTCTCTCTCTCAAATTCAAACCCATTAGAAACTGGTACATGCTTTTTCTGGAACATACTGTAAAATAACTGTTATAAATAACTATAAACTTCATATCATTTGGAAGAATATTTATCGCGGGTATCCATGACAGAACAACAATATTCGGTATTTTTTCCATGGCACAATATATATATATATATATATATATATATATATATATATATATATATATATATATATATATATATATATATATATATCAATTGCAAGAGTATTTATCGGAAGTTTGCATAAGAGAGCAATAATATTCGGTTTCGTTTTCTCTGAGGTTTTTTATTGCACAATATTTCTTCCAGGTTGACTTCCGTTTGTTATTTTACAGGCTTTTGCATATTCTGTTTTTTTTTTTTTTTTAAGTGTACCAATAAATTTTAGGCATTCGGTTTCTAAATGTTATATTCATATAATTTCTTATCGGAAGATCACTAATTTTATGGACCTAGAATTGCTAATAATTCTGAGTGAAGTATATATTTATTCCAATGAATTACTGTTCGTCAGTTGTACAGTGATGCTTTTTGCTTTGATATATGATTGCTCTTATAATTTCAATTAAAACGTACAATATATCATATAATGTAGAACACAATGGAATATAAGATTTAGGCCAAATGCCAAGCGCTGTGACCTATGAGGTCATTCATCGCTGAAAGGGAAATTGGGAGTAAAAAAGGTTACAAAGGCGTAACAGGAGGGAAGCCTCAAAACAGTTACGCAACACTATCAAACAATTGTTAGTTAGAAAGGGTGGAAAGTAAGATGTACAAAAGACAGCATGAACGGAGGTAAAGTTAAAGGAATGAAGGATGTTGCAGCTAGGGACCGAAAAGACGCAGCAAAGAACTAGAGGGAATGTCTACTGTATATCGCGTGAGGTGCACTGGCGGCATTGCCTCCTTGAGGGGTTCATGTAATGAAGGAAACAGTTTCTTCATTAATCAGTATCACATTCGCTAAAACCTTAGCAAATAAAGCGAGAGAAAAAGACCTTATCTTTGCCAAATATCAGCAAAACCCAGCTTCAGCCGATACAGGACAACCAATAAAAAGAATTTGAAATATGTCAAGTGACTGAAATGTTTCTTTATTCTCTGGTAACATTTCCACGACATTTACATTATAATATGATCCCAGTTACCGTCATATAGTGGTTTTAACAGTGGTCGGAGAGAGTCCACTTAAAGTGATGACTGGATTACCCATCAACGCACAATATTCCAAAAAAGTTTTACAACTATTGGCTCGGCTATCTGTTTAGGAATTTATCCTAGAGTAGTGTTATATAGCTACAGGAATTTACAAACAGAAAAATAAAATACAGATATATATTTTCCTGGTGCAGACACGTTGAAAGGCTAGCAGTGATAATCTTTATAATTATTATTAAAGGTATACAGATTATGGTTAAGTATTCTAGTCTTTCTATTAAAAGCAAATGCTGCTGTTATTGCATTTTGCAATTCGAATGATATTTTGAATTTGTATACCAATATAAACATCAATGTGAAGAATTGTTTATATATATATATATATATATATATATATATATATATATATATATATATATAGATAGATAGATAGATAGATAGATAGATAGATAGATAGATAGATAGATAGATAGATTGATACCCATTCGCAGCTGATTCAATTGGCGGACGATAAACCTAATCTGACCACCAGCCTTATAAACGAGAAACTAATCACTTTGCGAATACTTCCGTCGTTGGGTCCATATATCCAAACAC
Organism: Macrobrachium nipponense; assembly: GCF_015104395.2. Taxonomy (NCBI): domain Eukaryota; kingdom Metazoa; phylum Arthropoda; class Malacostraca; order Decapoda; family Palaemonidae; genus Macrobrachium; species Macrobrachium nipponense. The sequence continues at coordinate 206,814,960 of NC_087200.1, forward strand.
TTAATAGGTTAGGAATAAACCAATGAATTTAAGAGTAGAAAAATGAAAAAAAAGTTCGTGGAAATCTAATTTGAAATGGTTTTGGTTTTGCTTTCTCTATCTCTCTCTCTCTCTCCCTGTCTTGTTAGCAGAGGACCAGTTATGATATGATACATCAGTCTGATATAAACATTTATAAAAGGCTGGAGAATCATGTATAATTTCTTAGATGATCTTCCTCGATATCAAACAAAATAAATAGTTCAAGAGAGAGAGAGAGAGAGAGAGAGAGAGAGAGAGAGTTCTTACATCAACTCTCACTGATAACAGAAACGCTTACGTCAATATCAATCAGTGGGTGATCTTATGTCGTCACATTGGAAGGGCAACAACCTATATTTTGTTCTTTTGCCACCGCCCTCACCAATTGCTGTCTTGCACCTGCTGCTTACCTGACAGAGGGCAAATGACCGTCAAAATCAATTAATCATGTTAACCCTTTGATGTGAGGGCTTCGTCTCTCGCCGAGATCATTCCTGTCTAATCGTCTGATGGATAAATGTCACATATGGGAACAATAGTACTGATAAAGAAGCTGCAACGATTACCATTTTTTTTTTATTTCAATTCGGTTTTGGTGGGTTTCCTTGATTAGTCATCTCCTTTTCTACAACTTAGACTGGAAGGATATTATGTGCGCATACCAGGTTCCATAACAGCCTTGCTAATCATATTTTTTATTGTCATTTCTTAGTAGTCATTTATTACTGTAGATAAGGAAGAATTGTTAGAATAGAAATTTTTTATAGTGTAGGTTTATAATCGATTGACGGCATGTTTGTGTGTGTAAAAGAGAGAGAGAGAGGAGAGAGAGAGAGAGAGAGAGAGAGAGAGAGAGAGAGAGAGAGAGAGAGAGAGAGATAATTCCTGATGCTAAGCAGACATGTGATCGTGTGTGTGTGTGTGTGTGTGTATGTATGTATATATATCCCATTCACGCAGACATCATCCACCTGAGCCATGAAATATACCAAAAAAAAAATCAATAAAATAGAATAAAACTTGAATTAAAATTTCGATTACCTCTACTTTTCGCACACATGATTAAAGCTGTTTTAGTCTCTCTCTCTCTCTCTCTCTCTCTCTCTCTCTCTCTCTCTCTCTCTCTCTCTCTTTCGCTCTTTTGTATTATCTTTATTCCTTTCTTTATTTATTTATTTATTTATTTATTTATTTATTGA
>NC_087200.1:206818679-206826179 GCF_015104395.2 Macrobrachium nipponense
GAAGGGAGATAAATTAAGAGAGGGAGGGAGGAGGCAAGAAGGAAAGGGAAGAGAGAGAGAGAGAGACAGAGAGACAGAGACAGAGAGACCGAGAGAGACGGGGGGGTGGGGGAGGGACGAAGAGAGATAAATGAAGAGAGGGAGGGAGGAGGCAAAAAGGTGAGAGAGAGAGAGAGAGAGAGAGAGAGAGAGAGAGACGGGGAAGAGAGGGACGAAGGGAGATAAATTAAGAGAGGGAGGGAAGAGGCAAGAAGGAAGGGAAGGAGGGAGGAGAGAGAGAGAGAGAGTAATATACAGAACTTCTGAGTATATCTCTTTGCTCTCTTGCCCTCATCAATTCTCTCGTGCAATTGAAGCTTTCATGTTCAACAAAAATCAAAATTGTGTACATAGAACAGTTGACCTCTCTCATTACAATTGAATAATTAGAAAGGCCATTCTATAGTGTCATTAATCATTAAAGTTTAATGACCTGTTAATGGTAGCCTGATTTTATTTCAGGGTAAATGAGGGCAAATAATTTCAATTACATGGTCACTCACTTTACATCATGGATAGGCAGTATTATTATTATTATTGGTCTATTACAGTCCTCCAATTCGAATGGGTGGAATTTAAAGTGTGGGGTTATTATTATTATTATTATTATTATTATTATTATTATTATTATTATTATTATTATTATTATTATTACTTTTGGTGTTCCTAATATCTGCATAAAAACAAAACGCCAAATGTGAAATGAGAATAATTTGATCTTAAGACAATTATGTGTGAAAATAGTTGAATATATATATATATATTATATATATATATATATATATATATATATATATATATATATATATATGAAAACAACAGCAGGCCTTTTCATTTAACTGAAACTAAATATATTGTAGATTGCGATAAGCTCTAAAGTTCTATAAAATTGGTACAATGAAGTGGAATTTTAATAAACTGAACTAAATAGTTTTACTAAAATTCCACTTCATTGTACCAATTTTATAGAACTTTAGAGCTTATCGCAATCTACAATTATATTTTACCTTATCACTCAACCCCATAAACATAACAAGGATTAATTCACCTGAATTAGAATAAAAAAAATCATGAAAATTCCAGGTCATATGTGGCCATGTTCATGACAAACCCTCCTTATGCATTATATGTCAGGTGAGGATTTATGCCTTCTGGTTACAGGGTTCAAATATATAAATCTCTGAATAATTATGACTCTAGTAAGAACCGCTGACGAGAAACGCGTGACACATCCTCTTAAACCGTTAAGTAATTAAGAGAGAGAGAGAGAGAGAGAGAGAGAGAGAGAGAGAGAGAGAGAAAAGAGAGAGAGAGAGAGAGTATATTTTTAGTTTGTTAGGAAACACGTCTTCAATAACATCTTGTACTTCGAAAATTAACAGAAAGAAATCTACAAGAACGTTTAGTATAGATATTCCTTTCTAAATTTATATAGAAAATACAATGACTCTGGATTTATAGAAAAACTTACCATTCACTTAGCTTAAAGTATATAACAAAATTTTCATTAAAAAAATAACTTTACAGTAAAAAGAGGAAGTGATTTATTTTTAATGTTAAGATGAAGTCACAGAGTGCTCATTCTTCGAAATAAGAGGTATATATAGTTTTATGAAACGATATGCTGTAGCTTTTAGTCTTAATTTTCTATCTACACAATGAATTATTTACAAAACGTCCAAGGCTTCTGTTGTCGGAATATTCACATTAAATTAAGCTAGCTGAAGTTTAATCCTTTTAAGTAATTATTTGAAACTCCAATGTAATCATACTATGATGATGAAAATGACAAGTATTATTATTCAGTGTTTTGGTGAACAATTAATTTCATTAGTTAATAAACAAATATCAAAACATATTTTAATCTTAAAAAGAAAAGTAAACAATAAGGAAACAAATAGAAATGAAAAACTTGAATTAAATTACAAATTAAAAAAAAAGGGAAAGCGGTAAATAATCTTTCTATAGTAATGATTAGACATGAAAAGATGAAACAGTTGTTGCTTGTGAACAAGTTGGCGTCATTCGGTTCCGGTTTCATCCTCTCAATAAATAAACTACTTGATAATTATCTAAGGTTCATCATAAAAAAACAATATAATACACTATAAGATCATAAATAATTCATAGCACATTTGATCCAGCTATGATATAATATTTAATGAGGCAATGTTGCTGTGATTCCCAATAGCTTAAGTACGAGACAAATTATATTTATCGATCATCGTTTACCTAAGAAACATTATGGTTATTTCATTACTAAATTCAGATTGAAAAGACAGTGGATGATCTACAACACTGTAAATATCTATCACATAAACGTCAAATCAATACAAGAAAACATAATGCACAGAAAAAAAACAACACAAACTTTGTAAAAAAAAAAAAAAAATAATAATAAAAAAAAAAAACACCTTTAATCCAAAACTGTTCTCTCCGAATCTGACGCCTACCAAACTTCAGTCGTCTGGTTCGCAAGGAAGAAAAATATCATAAAAATAAAACGATTTGTCGCGGACCTGAACACGACCTGGGTCAAACTCCTGATTAGGTATTCAGGAGAGAGAGAAGCAGTGATGCGTTAAGCGCATTTCCCGAACGCCTCCGTCGATGTAAAGCTTCAACCTTTTTCCGTTTTCTGGACGAGGAAGCTGAACGGATTAAGGCTCGCGAATTCAAATATTTTTTTTTAAAGGTGCGTTTATTTTTCTTTGAGAAATGAAGAGAATCTTGTGACTTGGTGTCAGACAAATAAAAGGTAAAGTGGACGTTTCTGTTAAATATTATTTTACAAAGATAAAACCTTCTTCTTCTTCTTCTTCTTCTTCTTCTTCTTCTTCTTCTTATTATTATTATTATTATTATTATTATTATTATTATTAGAAACCGTGCTTCCGAATTGCTTTTGATAATAGGTAATCATAATAATAATCCACTGAGGCATAGGTTAACTAGGCTATGGATTAAAAAATAAAAGTTAACACTTTTGAACGATCAACTACAAAAAAATATGAAATTAGGAGTGAAATTAACTTTTTCATTTGCTAACTCATAAAATCTATGAAATAAAAACTTTATCACACTTTTCTGCCAAATATTTCGTGGGAAAATTACGTTTGATGAGAGAGAGAGAGACAGAGGAAGTTGTAACTTTTAACAAACTTGCAACGTAAATCTTTTATTCTCCTTTGTATTCTCTCTCTCTCTTTCGTTGTCTGTCTCTCTCTCTCTCTAGTTCCTCGATGGACGAGTGGTTTTCGCGCTCGGCTGCCAATCTAGTGGTCCGAATTTCGAATCCGGACTAGGCCAATGCGGAATCAGAGGAATTTATTTCTGATGATAGGAATTCATTTCGCGATATAGTGTGGTTCGTATCCCACAATAAGCGGTAGGTCCCTTTGCTTGGTAACCAATTGGTTACTAGCCACGTAAAAATATCTTATTTAATCCTTCGGGCCAGCCCTAGGAGAGCTGTTAATCAGCTCAGTGGTCTGGTAAAACTAAGATATACTTAACTTCTCTCTCTCTCTTAAATATAGCGTTTACCACATCTATCTGTCTTAATGTCTTGCTGTTTTTTCTGTATCTCTTAAAAATAACGTGTCCCACCTCTCTCTCTCTCTCTCTCTCTCTCTCTCTCTCTCTCTCTTACTTAAATATAACGTTTTCCACCTCTCTCTCTCTCTCTCCCCCGCATTCTTCTCTCTCTCTCTCTCTCTCTCTCTCTCTCTCTCTCTCTCTCTCTCTCTCTCTCTCTGGCTCGCTAGCTGAGGACATATAATTCAAAATGGAACAATTACATTCAATAATTATTTGAGCCATCATGGCAACTACGCATACCACTGACAGGAATTAAATTAGTTAAAAAAAATCGTGGATGTAGAAATCTTTTTTCCTAAATTTGTTTCTTCGTATTGAGACCAGTAAGCCTTGTTCCGCTAAAATTCCCATTTTTAGATTAGGGAATAATAAGTAAACAGTTAATGGATATGAAAAGATAAAACTAAAAGTATTGTCACGATAGTTCTTCTTTTCTTTACGAAATTTAGATTTCTTTTTGTCCTGTTCTCTACTTCAAATATTAACTAATTGCTGTTCCAATGTTATAGCTTATTTATATTATTTCAAGTTATATGTCTTTTAGCGCGAGCAGGATTAGTTATTAATATGTCTGAACGATTTCTGATGTTTGCACTTTAACTGTAATCGTATATATATATATATATATATATATATATATATATATATATATATGATATATATATATATATATATATATATATGTATATATATTATACATATACATATATATATATATATATATATAGGATATATATATATATATATATATATATATATATATATATATGCATTCTACTAAACTATGAAGGTGCTCTTCCCTCTATTCAAACAGAGGGTTGGAAAGTAAGATGTAAGGAAGAGAATATAAACTAAGGTACGGGCAAATTGAATGAAAGGGGTTGCAGCTATGGCACGAAGAAGCTGCAAAGAACCTCAAGTAAAGCCTGCTGTGCACCGCATGACTCTATAAAACAGCTTCAAAATGGCCAATTATGCCACAGGAAACAAAAGAAATACTTTACCAACAAATATCGGAAGAATTTGAGCAAAAGGGAACGTTATTCGACAATAGGCTTCATGGAGTTCCATTTTACCAAGAGTAGAATTTTCATTACCTTTTGTTTACAGTAGCACCAAGGGCTCTTCAATTGACTTTTTGTTTCTTTTTTTTTCTTTTTTTTTGCGAAACACGTCGTTCAGAAATATAAAGATAAAATAAAAAAAAATTCCTTGGAAAATATTGTTGTGTAAAGGGAAGTAGTTTGCTCCTACACTATGTATTTGGCAAAGCCTTGTTTTGAAGAATAAAAATGGTGTTTTCTAGTAAGAGAGCTTTAACGATCACTTTACTGCATCTTTATAAAAATGAAAAACGAAGTATTGATAGAAAATGGTACATACACATTATCAAATGTCAACTTTAAAGTTAGTATGATGCTTTTTTAAATATTCCGTTCATTCCAACGAAAGCTTATTTATACAAAAAGTGACAACAAAAACATGAAAGGAAATATGAGAGCAAATAAATACACAGAGAAATAAGGGAAAGAAGCTATGGAAACAAATAAACAGTGGGTTTGATATAGGCCTTTCACACGTGAAAGCTGAGGAATTGCTGAAGCTGATGACGGCAGCCTTGATGAAGAATTGCTTAGGCCGAGGAGGAGGATAGACCAGAAGTTAGGGAGAGGAAGTGAGGGTCGAAAACAAAAGGCTTAGGCCGAGGAATTAACTTCGACAAGGATAAAAACTTCTCGTCCCTCAGCTGCAACCCCTTTCATTCCTTTCACTGTACTTCCGTTCATATTATCTTTCTTCCTTCTTACTTTTCGCCCTCTCCTATTAATCGTTTCATAGTGACACAGCTTTGAGGTTTTCCTCCTGTTTCACCTTTCAAACCTTCTTACCTACTGTCAATTTCCGTTACACCGCTGAATGGCCTCATAGGCACCAACGCTTGGCCTTTGGCCTAAATTCTCTGTTTCAATTACAATTTACTTCTTTCTTTATTTATTTATTTATTTTTTTTTTTTACTGGCAGCATCGGTGTTGGAAATTCGCTGGTTTGTCCCGACTTTATGCCACAAGTGACATATGAAATGAAGGTCAGGGGATAAACCTCATCAATTATGATGAAAGCGAAGATCAGAAGTAGGAGTGTTTTCTTAATCAGTATCTGACCAAACTGAGAATCCTACATAAAAGCAGTTGCAGCTTGTAATGAGAGAACAAACCAGGCGACCGGGAAACGATTGAAACTCCAATACTAATCTCTCTCCGCCAACCTTTCCCCCACTTCCTAATTATTCCAGTCATTCGCAGAGACGAAAATGAATGACTTTATTGGCGAATGGGAATTATCTTCAAATGAAGCGATCGGGAAAGTTTTCCCTTCCATCCGCTGTCTTCCCTTTTCAGTCAGGTGATTCAATTAAATGCTTAATTAATGAAAGGCTGAATACGTTAGTTTTCGGGGTGATTATAATTATGCATTTCTGGCCCCATTCGAGTTTTTTGTAACGTTGACTTGGAAGCATGTGTTCGTATGTTCGCTTGGGATGGACAAAAAAGGGTTCTGTCTGTGCTCTTTTTCTAGGATTGGCCAGTATGTCTGGTAAATGGATATACTTTATATGCGTACAAGACTGTTAGAATGGCGAATAGAACGTTTACACACACACACACATACACATATATATAGATATATATATATATATATATATTTTTTTTTTTTTTTTTTTTTTCTTTTACCCAGCCACAAGTTTATTTTTAAACTAAAAGACAACTGAGATTTTTGTATGTAATATTAGTTCATACTTTCTATTTGATTGCAACATTTGAGATAAAAGAGACTTATAAAACTCGAGAATGCCTGAGGATGAATTACCAGAATGCACAAGAAAATTTCTCAAATCCTAATCTAGTAATGCTTTACGAAACGTTATAAAATCTGTCTATGCGTCATCAAGGAAACTTGTATTTCTTTGAAATCTTCGTCCCCTCTATAATAATATATTATGAGGTAGCTGAATTGGACCTCATTCACACATGCGATGCGGTCATTTGCTTGCATGAATAATGGCAGTATAAATCATTTTACTTGAACATCCGAAGTGGAATCAGCTTTTGCTCTTTCCTTCACTGCAACCAAGGCGGAATGCATTACTATTCTCAGTAAGTTCTCCTTCTATTTCATAATGCACTTACTCTCCTTTCTATCTATCTATCTATCGGTCTATCTCTCTATATAGTATATAGTATGTTTGCGTGTGTGTGTTTGTGTGTATGGCTTTCTCACTTCCCAAGGGCGTTTGATCTAAGGAGCTAAGTAAATCCCCATTTCTTCTTATCTTCGATAAAATTCTTCTTTCCTTTCGTCTTTTTCTATCCCATCTTTATCCGTCCTCCTTTTTATCCTCCTCCTCCTCCTCCTTCCTCCACTTTCCTTCTCCTGACTCCTGAAATGAGATTCGTTTGGAGGAGAGAGTCATCATGAAAGACTCTTTACTTTCTGTGTGACGAGCTGAGATAAATTTCCATCATATTCACACTTTGTCGTCCAACAGTCCTCTTGAAGCTTTGGGTTTGTCTAAGACCATTACAAAGGAACAGGTCTGTATTTAATCAAATAAAATTACTTCAAGTGCCCTTTTGAGTTATTATGTGTGCAGTTTTAAGTCTATCAGGATTTGTGCAGCTGTGGAACAGCTATTTTATTTCTATATCAGCTTGGAAGTTCTAACAGGATATAATTGCTTGGCAAAAAATGCAAATAGTTCGCAGTACAATGTTATTAAAGTTAACAATTTTATTTACGTTAAGATTTGTGCAATTATAGAACAGCTGCGCACTAGCTTAGAAATATGTAACACTCTACCC
>NC_087200.1:206836179-206841179 GCF_015104395.2 Macrobrachium nipponense
TACTCTCTCTCTCTCTCTCTCTCTCTCTCTCTCTCTCTCTCTCTCTCTCTCTCTCTCTCTCTCCAGCCCAGAAGCCAATTACCTTTGAGGCTTCAAGAGAAACTCGTCCTCCCAAAAGCCAAACGTTTGACTGGTCACGTCGTCGGTCTGGTGCAGAGCAAAGCCTCGATTCTGAATTTTGTCGTTTGTAAATATTCCCAAATATTCAAGAGTTCCTACCTAGGAACACGTAGTATTTATGAACGGAAGATAAATGGAGAAAGTGTATTGGAGTATATTTATTAAGTAAAAAATTCAAATATTTATTCTACTTAAAAGATTTCCCCAGTGTTTTACAGAGGAGAGGTTTAATAAAAGTTGGTAATGTAATATATTATGTTTTCAGTTTATAAAATTGGAGAAAAAAATAAGAAATTTGCAAAGAAACGCTTAACAAACGGACGGTACATGTTATTGTAGATTCTGCTGGCCTTATGTCAGCAATGGATCTTGATCACCTAGCAACGACGAATAGCTCTTCAGAGATTATGCTCAGAAATGGAATGATCGTGGTTTAAAATCGACCTATACAAATTATGATTATTAATTAAAAAATCAAAGATTGTCTTTTGAATACGTTTGATAAAAAATATGATAAGAAATGGAATAATTGTCTTTTTCAAACTTTCGACGGAATTTATTACGAGAAGTTGAATTATTCTATTTTTTTATAAACGCTCGATATAAATTATGGCCAGAACGAGAATAATTGCCTTTTTAAAAACACTCAAAAGAAATGGAATCCATTCCTAACTATTTTGTCAGTTACTCCGGAGACTAACCCCTACCCCCCACCTTCCCCCGCCCCAAAAGCTAACAACTTTTTGCATCGTAAATTGGAGCAAATTGTTATATAACGCTTGCTCGCATACGAAACAGTCTTAGGCTGAATCATGCACGATGAAATTTTTCGGTCAAGCAACTTCGATTGCAAGTTTAGCTGGCAGGCAATCAGACAGCTAACGAGTGGCAATGAAGTTTGAGGACAATAACTTCACACTTCATTTGTTCCTGATAGGCTTATTATCACGATCTGTGAATTATATCAGCCTAAAATGAAGTTCTTGTTTCCAGAAGACGTAGCCTAAGTTGCGTTGCATTTCGGGGAAGTTCGTCGTTCAATCAACGGATGGAAATTATTCTTCTGCTTGGCTGCTTTAAAATAACGTGTGTTTAATTGTTGATTTATCTTATTGCAAAATCAGATTCTATACCATGATACTTACCTGAAAGAAAGAACCGGATTTCAGATGGTTCTGAACTTCAAGATTTTAAGGAATTTTAATTTCAATACTTGTTTAACATATGTATTATATTAGTTTAATTGATCAATTAATTCCTTTACATTTCCAACGAATTAGGTGAAGAAAGTCATGTGTTATATATATATATATATATATATATATATATATATATATATATATATATATATATATATATATATATATATATATATATATATATATACACGACCAATACTTATCACTTATTAAATCTGATGTATGATTCAGGCGGAGAGATAAAATCCACTGAAAAAAGAAAGAATAAAAAAAAATATGCAAGTGAAAGAGGCGGAACCCGGAAAATATCCAATCTGTTATCGGAAACGATAATTTTTTTACAAATCTATTACATAAAATGATTTGCAATTCTAAACTTCAATAAGAAATACGAAAAGTAATGAAAAATATAGAGAAAAATCTAATTTTCATCATTCTGCTCTCAACATAATCTGTTATATATAAAAAAACCGAAAAAACAATATAATACCCTTGACGTCTTCAATAACAATCTCAGATATGAAAGGGAATCGCTTCAAGAGGCTCCAGTTGCATCAAACATGCATCCAAATAATTCCCCTGATTGGAACGCAATCTATTCCCTTATAAAGAATAGAGAGAAAAAGAATTGGAAAGAGGTAGAAACTGTTTTCAATCTCGAGTACGAACAGTAAAGGTAACATATTTTTTTTTTTTTTTTTTTTTTTTAATTTTTTTTTTTTTTTTTTTTTTGCGGGGTTAGGGGGGCTGTAAATTTCAATGGCTAATGTGTGACGTGTGCGCGAATAGTATGTATGTATATATATATATATATATATATATATATATATATATATATATATATATATATATATATATATATAGATATATATATATATATATATATATACACACACACACACACACATATATATATATATATATATATATATATATATATATATATATATATATATATATATATCCCAGTCAATCTTCCAGCGATAGCATAGAATGATCCTAGAAATGTCGCATAAAGGAAGTATGCAGTTTATAGACAGTGACAAACAACTCAGACTAATTAGTGAAAGGGGAAATGAATTTAGATTTTTTCTTTTGATTCTTAGATCGGAAAGGGAAGTCTTGTGATGAAGATTCGCCTTAAACTTTCAAGATGGAAAGATCAACTGGCATATGGCTAAATTTAGTCAGAATATTGCTTAGTCCTTAATAAGAGGTTCCTGTCATGCTGAAGGTGATAATGCTTACTACAGTGAATTCTCTCTCTCTCTCTCTCTCTCTCTCTCTCTCTCTCTCTCTCTCTCACACACACACACACACACACACACCGAAGCAAAAACATACAGACAATGAAACAGAAATCTTACTCTCTTAAGTATTTGTCTCCTTCCTCGTCTAATGCAACAATAAAAAAAATACTGATTAGCAAAACATAAGGAACACGATAAGCAAGACTATTATTAGAATTGCAATTTACAAGCTTAATATTTATTTAGTCTAAAATATAAAAGAAAGAATTAATCGTCAATGAAAAACACCAAAAAGCGTACAACATTCACGTGAATGTAATCAAAGTGGATCATAATCGTTTCAGCCTTACATCAGTAATACAGTTCCCCGAAAGTGTAATTTGCGTGAATTGAAATGATAGAATAATAAAAATAACAAACACAGATTATTATAACTAATCTCTCAAAGTCTCAGCATCACAATAAAAATATGCACTTGTATTTTTTGTTTCTGTCTGCACATCCCAGCAGCTAAATGACTTTACGGTTTTGGATAAATTCCTAAAGAAATGACCGACCCAATAGTGAAAAAAAACGGCCTCTGGGATATTGAGCGTTCCTGGTTAATCTAATCCTTGAATTACACTCTCTCCAGCCACTGATAAAACCACCGAGGAATATCATCTCTAAAAGCAATTGCTTCTATGAGAGCAGAAATATAAAACTCCGAAATTCAAATGAGTCAGGATATGTTATAAAATTGCATAATTTTTCCTTTACGTTTTAGAACGATGGGAAATTTTAAACCTTTTTTGAGGAACCCTATTAGAGAGAAAAAATGGTACGATTGAAAAAAAAGAAAAAAAAGAAAGAGATGTAGGTGTGTTTCAATGTATGCGTATAGGAAACAGCAAAAAGCGAGATTTATATATATATATATATATATATATATATATATATATATATATATATATATATATATATATAATAAACTTTATATTATACTCAGCTACTTAAACTTGAACTTACACTTATATTCTCTGACCAAAGGCCATTGAAATCATTTTTTCTGAATTTCTTACAACAATAACCATTTCATAATGTAAAGTATATTGACTGAAGAGTGAATCTTACCACAACGGCGTCACTGTGCAATGCAGCGCAATGCAATGTAAAAAATGCAGAACAGTTCATTAAGTGCAATGGATACATTTAGAATAATATTTTTCATTATATTTCAAACACTGTTATTTTTTGACAAACGCGGAACGACAAAAGGATTTACAGCGATTTACATCGGATTAAGGATGAAAGAAAAAGCTCTCACCCTGCCCTTTCCAATGGGGATTAAGCGCTCAATTCGAACTGAGCATGTTTTCCCCAAAACTAGAATGAAGTTTCATTTGCGTTGTATATAAGGTGAGATTTATGATTATACAAGACTCATATTTAAACTGAACATTTTATTGTGGGAGGATTTTGCATCTTAGATGGATAGAAGTTCGTCATTTGATTAAACTGATACTTCAATTAGTATAGAACCAAGGTCATTCTGCTAAACGTCACTAAATAATCCCTTAGTTGGTCTTTGCTAATACACGTTTTCACAGGGAGCCACAGTTTCAGGCTTAAATTAAAGATATCAACGTCACAGACGCATACGTCAAAAATATATAAATATTTTGTTACAACTTAGAAACGGAGAGAGAGAGAGAGGGAGACTCAATATTCGCCAGCAATCTCATCATGCCATCTGGTTGAATGATGATCGCATGTCAAGGACGAGAGAGAGAGAGAGAGAGAGAGAGAGAGAGAGAGAGAGAGAGAGAATGGTTTTTGTTGGTGGGCGGAGGGGGCCAGGCTGATTGGACACTGGCGTGAGTTTCTCTCGCTTAACAAAAGCAAAAGACTCCGTGTTTGCAAAGCCTTCAGGAGAAAAAATGGGGAAAAAAACATGGAGTCGTGATTGCGTCCCCAGCCACAAGGAAGTCGCGAATGAAAGCGAAGATGAATATGTGGAAAGAAATGGTGAAAGAAAATACAACGATGAATAGTTGAGAGGGGAAAAAAATCGAGTTTACCAAAACTCAGAAGGCTTTTGTTTTGTTATATTAACCTATACACCGTATATTTCATCGTAGGCAAATTTTAATAGATTTAAGAGAGATGATATGTCTTCTCCTTTTCTAGCAAAATTAGAAAAGTTAAGTTACGTTTATCTTAATTACTACAAATCACATTCTTCTCCACATTTCTGTTTTACCTGTATTTTATTTCTCCCTAAAGGCAGACAATAAAGTTTTGTGTCTTTCAATTTTGATTTTATTGTAAACCAATAAATCAGCAGATCCACAGGCCTATGTATTAATTTAAATCTTTGAGAGAAAAAAAATGATTGAATAGATACCATCTCCTTGGGCTTGCTCGAACGTCCCATCATTATCTTGTAAGA
>NC_087200.1:206851179-206868679 GCF_015104395.2 Macrobrachium nipponense
AGTTTATTATGATAATCAAGTAGAATCACTATCCCTTAAACCACATTTGAAGGGGGATACCATTAATCAGCTAGTTATTCCTTTATTTACAAACAGTGATTTTTGTAACTTTTAGATCTACATGAGTTAATTATTATTTCTTTTACATAATTGTCTTCAAGAAATATTGATGCATTCATGTTTAATGTTTACTTTTTGCATATGTATTATGATTTGAAACCAGATTCAGTAGTCCGTATATTCATTAATCTATCCTAAGTTAAGTGCAAAATCCCGGCAGTAACTCCCGGATTACTCAATTCTTAAAAAAAAAAAAAAAAAACTTTAAATTATTATTTTTATTTAGCGATGTCAGTCTTTGCTCTTTTAAAATTCGATATGCATCACCATTTGAATCTATCATTATTTCAGTACCAAAAAAAAAAAAAAAAAAAAAGATAGCTTCACTTATATCCTATTCTCTTCTTCGTGTATAATATAGGATTAATTTCAGATTACCAAATTTCCCCGTCCTTAAAACTGAATTCATCCACACTTCTTAAGATTATTTTTTTTAAAAATCGAAACCTTTATGATATTATATGCACAGCCTTTTACAAGAATGCTCAACAATTATTTTCTCTAATATTATTTCTTACCCTAGATACAGGGTTATAGTATTGTATATATTTTTTTCATTTTAAGTAATAATTTAGTTTTTTGCAGTAACAGAGAACCAGTTCACGATTAAAACCAGGCTTAACGAGTACAATTGTCGTACGAAAACCTTCACTGACAAAATATTCTATTTAATCAACACTCGAAACCTTTCAACTTCCATGAACCAGGATTCTCATTAACGACTTGCAGCTAATTACAATTATAGTTTTCATGTAAAAATATTTTGATTATGTGACTGAGATTATTGCAGTGCATCGAAACATATGTAACTATTATATTATACATAATAGAGTTGCTGAAGAATGTTCAAACTAACTGTAATTTTAGTTAGCTTCTTTGGTTTAATTACAGTCTTATAACTTATATTTATGTATAGAATAACTGTGATTTGTTATCTCTCACAGAATATACTACCAATAAGAATAACATCCAATAAAAAATACTGAAATGATTGTTTATTATTATGTTGGAACCTCTGTGACCTTTTAGGAAGCAATAGGCTTATGGATGGTACAAATTAACAGCTCTGAGGGCTCACGACAGGCCTAGCAAGCCGGTGAGCTGCTATAAATTGTTCATGAACCGCACGACTTACTTCAGGACAGACCCATTGATCAAAGGATGCCCGGGCACATCCTGACTCGGAATGTTATTGGACATGGACAGGGAAATAAATCTTTGAGATTAGGAACAATTAATCTAAGTACTTTGAGAGGTAAGGAGGAGGAGGTAATCATGAAGATGGAGGAAAGAAAAATAGACATTTTGGGGTTGTGTGAAACCCGTTTACCAGGAGAAGGAACAAAATTATTGCATAACAATTACCAATTATTTTACAAAGGTGGAAGAACCGCACGACACGGAGTAGGTTTTATTGTGAGTGAAGAGCTAGCTGGAAAAATTAGTCATCTAGAATTCAAATGTGATAGGATTATTAGCATTTCCTTAAAGTTAGGAACATTTCAGTCAGCATAATTCAGGTGTATGCAGCACAGCGAGGCCGCCCTCAAGAAGAAAAGGAAGAATTCTACAGACAACTACAAGATGTAAAAGATTCTGTCCCATATGTAGAGAATACATTAATAATTGGAGATATGGAATGGACATATGGGCAAGACAGGACAGGCATAGAGAGCATATTAGGAGCATTTAGCATTGGAGACAGAAATAGAGAAGGAGAAAACATAATTGATTTTTGCATACTAAACCAGATGTCCATTATGAACTCTTTCTATAATCATAGAGACAACCACAAGTGGACGTGGTACCGATGGAACTCGGCTTTAGGAGCGTATACTGAAAAATCAATGATTGATATGGCAATAACAAATAACAAAAATATGGTCAGAGATGTAAAAACATCCCCTCTGTGTCATTCGATTCAGATCACAGGCTTCTCTTAATTAAATTAAAGATGACAAAACCCAAACCAATTAAAAGCCAAGTGAGAGAAAGATTTATTTTAGAGAATATGAGGGAAGAGGAGTGCTTAGTTAGATATCAAAACGAAATAAGTAGAGCTAAACAAATGCAACAGGAGAGCAATGCACCCAAATGAAAATGGAGACACTTTAGAATGGCGTAGTGGGTGCTGCTAATAATACAGTGCAAATGAAAAGAGTTCGAGGTAGGAGGAAAAACAAACTGCTTGGTGGACCCCCACACTAAAGGCCGCTGTTGCAAACAAAATGAAACTCTTCAGAAAATGGATGAAAACTTTGAATTTGGAAGATCACAATAACTATAAAGAAGCGTCGAGAGAAACGGAAAGAATAAAAGCTCAAACAAAAAGAGAAAAATGGGAATGAATAGGAGAAGATCTGGGAAATGATCTCCAAGGTACCAGAAAACTCATATATAGCAATGCCAAAAACTATAGAAAGGGAAACCAACCACCCACTTATGTAATCAAAGACCCTATGGATGGGACAATTTTAACCGAACCACGAGAAATTGAATTAGGATGGAAACATCACTTTGAAACACTACTAAACAACGGAAACAATGACCTTGAAGAGCATGTAGAATTTGATGTGGTTGGGGATGCAGAACCTGCCATAACAAACACTGGAGTTAAAAATGCTCCAAAAAGGATGAGGAAATGGTAAAGGCCCCTGGAGTGGATACAATACCTGCAGAGCTCCTTAAAAACATGGGGGAGGTTGGAGTCATCTGGCTACTAGAGCTAATCGACATACTCTGGAATGGGCAAATGCCACTGAAGACTGGAGAAGAGATCTAATAGGCCCAATCTATAAGAAAGGTGACAAGACAAATTGCAGCAATTATAGAGGAATATCCCTAATGTTACATGCTTTTAAAGTATATGAAAGAATACTTGAAACTAGATTGAGAGGATATGTTGAACCAAAGCTGGGTGAATGGCAAACGGTTTTCGACCAGGAAGAGGGACAACTGATATGATTTTCTCCCTCAAGATGATATTTGAGAAGAGCTGGGAATGGGACAGGGATAGATATATTGCTTTTATAGATCTAGAAAAGGCTTTTGATAGAGTACCAAAAATGAAAATATGGGATGCCCTAAACAAAGACCCTTACTATGGAATCCCTGAGAAACTTATAAGAGCAATTTATAACACCTATCAAAACATCAGATTCAGAGTAAAAACAAATCAAGAGAATGAAGACAGGTTTAAAATAAAATCAGGAGTAAGACAGGGCAGCGTCCTTTCGCCACTTCTTTTTATATTGTTCTTAGATAAATGTATGAGGGAACTAGGTGAGGATGAAGCTTGCAGATATGACCAGCAACCGTTATGTATGCAGATGACCATGCAATGATAGCCCCTCAGTGCAGAATCTCTCCAAGAAAACGTCAACAACTGGAACGCGATCTTAACAGCTAATGGAATGCGGATCAACAAAGAATAAGACAGAGATCATGCACCTATCACGAACACCAAGTAACGTAAATGTAGAATTAGAAGGTCAGACATTGAAACAGTGTAGAAATTTCAAATATTTAGGAGTAGAGTTTAGTGACCAAAACGATTCAAAACTGGAAATAACTACCCGAATACAGAAATTCAGTAACAATCTGTATCTGCTCTACCCACTAATGAAAGACAGAAATATACCTCGCAAAGTGAAAACCATAATGTACCTCTCTATTTTAAGACCAATATTGACTTATGGCCATGAATCATGGACATTAACATCAAGAACTAGAAGCAACTTCAAACAGCTGAAATGAAAGCCCCTAAGACTCATAAAAGGTGTAACAAGACTAGATAGGCTACGTAATAAGACATTAGAAGAGAACTGGGAGTGGAGGGGATACTAGATTTTGTGGAGAGAGGACAGCTTAGATGGTTTGGACACACCAAAAGAATGGAGGAGGAGCGATATCCTATAAGGTTTTGGAATGGACACCGGAAGGAAGGAGACCGGTAGGAAGACCAAAATGAGATGGCTACAAAACAAAAATAGAGAGAGGAGTAGAGAGGAGAGGCTCTAGTTGCGGGAAGTTGATGAGATGAGGCTCTATGATGATCGCCAAGAATGGAGACTGTTCCTGAAGCAGGACGACTGACAGGCCTGGAGGCCTACCTGGCGTCTGGTGAGAAAGAAAGGTGAGATATATGTATATATATGTATATATATATATATATATATATATATATATATATATATATATATATATATATATATATATATATATATATATATGTATATATATATATATATGTGTGTGTGTGTATGTATATATATTTTTTTTACAACTGAGCATAACTACCACGGTCTGACCAACGGCAGTTACCCTCAACTTTAATATGGCATATGACCAAAAAACTTCGTAATTAAGCCAAATAATTTTTTTTACCCTGTCAATTTTCGTTTTTATTTACGTCCGGAATAACAGAAAATATTCATTTTTCTATATTAAATCAAAATATAGTTGGAAATGTTAAGAGACTACTCTTTTATTCTTTTTTAATATTTAGTATATCGTTCAAAATTACTATACTGTGATCTTTACTACATGCTTATAAATTTACTAGTTATTTTGTACACTTTGTTTAAATATGTGCAATTAATTTACGTTCATATACTCGTCGATGATAAAGAGGACACATAAGCATTTATTTTTGCACAAATGTTTTACATTTCTACAGGTCCAGTATCATTATAGTGGTTTTAAGAGATTTCTAGCATTTTGTTTTTTCTCGCAAGGAGTGTTCAGCAAATATAGATTTTCCTTAGCTTTTCTATAAGTTGTGAAACGGCTGTGTCGACGTCAGGGGCTTTTGCTGATAGTTCCTTGAACGACCCCTCACACCGTTAAGCATTGGATTATTTTCTCTATATAGACTTTACTCGATTGCTTGCAAGCAATTGGGTATTTTCACCTGAAAATACCCGATTAGTCCAATGATAATTATCTCTCTCTCTCTCTCTCTCTCTCTCTCTCTCTCTCTCTTTCTATGTGTGTGTGTGTGTGTGTGTGTGTGTGTAAGTGTCTTATCATACATTAACAGCACTGGTACAATTACGAAAAAAAGTCTTTGGTGGTAAAATATTAAATTATCCCAAGCGAAAAGTACGAAAATCGTAATAATACAATAAATTAGAGCATTCAATGAAACCTGCTATAGGTGTCATTCTAACCAAAAT
Source organism: Macrobrachium nipponense (assembly GCF_015104395.2). Lineage (NCBI taxonomy): Eukaryota > Metazoa > Arthropoda > Malacostraca > Decapoda > Palaemonidae > Macrobrachium > Macrobrachium nipponense. The sequence continues at coordinate 206,856,477 of NC_087200.1, forward strand.
TAGAACTTACTAGGTCTCAAGAGCAGCTCTTCAAAATCCAAAAGGGAATCAATATCCAGTTAAAGTTACAGACATTAGTCATTATGAAGAGGATGTGACCTGTTTGACATAATACTTCTTTCAAGAATGACATTTCGATTTGGGAGAAGACGAAAGGTTGAGTGGGAACTGTATATTCTCGTCTCTTAATCCATTAAGAAAGGATTCTCTCATTTGCTATTTCGGGAGAGACCATAAAAGTGGATACAACTGTAAAAGGGTCAGTGTAGAGAGGGAGTTGGAGTGGTTGGACAGCAAGATTGGTAGATCCAGGATATGAAGAAGATAAGGTACAATTGTCTAAAAGAGGAATTGGGAGAAGCCTGAATGGAGGTACTTGAAGGAAGGAGAAACTAATCATAAACTATCTTTAGTATCCAATATTCTTAGTCACTACTAACAGACTCTTCACAAACAGCAGGATGCAGCCGTTTTCCTTAATAAGAGTAATATAAAGCTCAGGGTTACAGGTCTAGAAGTAGATCCATAGCAAAATTCTAATTGATATTTACCTGTTGCAGATGTTTGCAAAATTCTGTAAATGTTTGTGTATCGCCTTTCATTTGTTCCCTGAACACAAGCCAACACTTATCCAGTGTACGAATAAGGTCATAAGATGTACGATGACGTAAGGCTTGAGAATTATAATCAATATTAATTATCAATTAATATGGGTTATAGTCAGAGATGTAGATTTTGAAGAAGTTATAAATAAATTCTAAGATAACCGACTTCCAGTACCAATACACGAGCGGCAATTCCCCCCCCCCCCCCCCCCCCCCCCCCCCCCCCCCCCCCCCCCCCCCCCCCCCCCCCCCCCCCCCCCCCTCTCTCTCTCTCTCTCTCTCTCTCTCTCTCTCTCTCTCTCTCTCTCCTGGGCGAAAATGATCAAGAAACCTTTAAAGGAGACTAAAATAACTGTAATTCTGGAGAGAAGGGTGAGCAGAAGGAGAAAGCTATTAAGCTCTCCTCTGGCTCTATGAGAAGGTCTTTTCGAAATAAGTGATGAAAAAATAATTGCTCTTTATTATACGTTCCTTGATTTAATCTACATATCTCGCAAACAGAGAGAGAGAGAGAGAGAGAGAGAGAGAGAGAGAGAGAGAGAGAGAGAGATAGATTTCATAATGCACGTTTTCTGTCACAGGTAATTTTCACTTCGAAAGTCGGTGAGTATTTGATGATCTATTTATTTATTAATCGGCTCAATTATTTTGTTTCTTTACTAATAATCAATCTCGATTTTTTGTATTTCCTAGTACCTTTAGTTACTTCTTTTCAAATGCACACCATATTTCAAGTCATATATAATAAAATACACACATATTATTCGTCCAGTACTTAAGGCCACACCATACCTCTAGGTTGTTATTCACAGGTATACATAGACGATAAGGAAGGGTAACAGGGCTCTCTGCGATTGTCAGCACGCTAATAAAAACTTCACGTTTTATCTACAGTTATGCTTGCTGAGGTAAGAATCAAAATGAACACTTATTTCGTTATTACAGAAAAACCAACCTAATGATCACTGTTTACATTACAGTAACTGAGAGCTGAAATACAGTTAAGGCTCCTTCACAAGAACTAGTTAACTGGCAATCAATTATTATAGGTAGAAAGCACTTAACAGAAAACACACGTAAAAATATATATACTACAACTACAACTACACTGTTTGAAAGCTTCGACCACTGCTATCGATTCGGAAACCATTAATACAGGTACAGTGTAAATACTTGTTCGCATTTAGTAAACGCGAAAGGATTTGCATTGCAAATGGAACTGAGCCTTTCTCTCTGGACAGAACATGCGAAGCGTTATGCCGTCCGTACGGAGTCATTATCCGCTGTATCAATTTTCAATTTCAATTGCAAATTCAGATGTTTAAAACATTCCTTTATGTTTTCGTCAGATGTCACTATTTTGGTAAAATCTCAATACGCTCCGGCAATACTTTGTATTACACGGTGAAATACCGTTATTGCTTGATATATTTCCTTACAAACATTTTTAAACCTGAGGAAAACTTTTTATTTCTTGAGTTTCTCCCACAACACTCAGCTGTATGTTTCAAAATGATGGATTAATTTTTTTATGCAAAATTTATTGAAATGTAAGTAAATTACATAATAGAAGGACATATTCTAACCTTATCATCCTAAATGTCTACCTTATATCCCTCTCTTTAGCCCTCCCCACGACAGTCGACTAAATATCAAATACCCATTTCAGTACTTTGGGCAAACAGAGACAAAACAAGTTTGAACGAAATCTATACAAATATATTTTGGGGTTTTGGGTATCATATATTGATACAATACAAATTTCAAAGCCTTTCAATTCATATATTATAACTTTTTACTTATACATACATTTGCATTACAGTTAAAGAATTACCTTTTTTTTCTCTTGCATGCCAATTTTCAAAGTTCCTTTTTATAAAAGAATTTAAACTTTCCCTTTTCACTTTTCTGTGAAATTCGAAAGTTGCGTACTTCCTTATTACACCGTCCAGACATTTTCTGAATTGGATTGTTTTTTTCAATACATTGTCAGGGATTACCACGTAAAAAGACTAGGATTTATTCGCCGATGACATATGCTAATGACGAGCAAGTATCCTGTTTCAAGTTCAATATTTAATATTAATGATATTTTCTTTTTTATCTTGAAGTCCTCTTTCCCAGCTCAATTCTAAAGCTGTAATCTTTTTATCATTGTAATCATACGAAGCTTACTTTTTCTAGTACGTATCTGGTAATTGTATGACGTTAATTATAAAATAACACAATTACTACTGAAATCCATTCATTGAAAATAAATTAAGTCTTTACTGACATTATTACCAATCCTAGAAATTGCTACCATCGTAATATTGCCGAAAGGAGCAGAATAATTTTATTCACCGTTTATTCTCCATTTCAAAGCGAAACAATAATTTAATACAATTAAAGATAAAAAAAAAAAAAACGCATTTCCTCTATATACAACATTCAATATTGTCTTCACACTAATGTTACAGAAACTTAAATTTTCCACCTAAATATTTTTAGTGATTTGTTGTGCAGTATATTTTGCCCACCTGACATTATCTAATTTACCTGCTATATGCCAGGGAAGGAACTTCACACATTTGTTAAAAGAAAAGGTTGCGTGTGGAGCTTCCAAAAGTATTGCGTCCATTTTCGCATTCTTTCAACTTTTATACTTCTAAATATTTCCAAGGGTGTATTTGTGTACAGAGAGAGAGAGAGAGAGAGAGAGAGAGAGAGAGAGAGAGAGAGAACACCTTAATAATCCTCCACGCAATTTCCAAAGCAAATAACTGTCATGATCTTCAACGAACTTGAGAAGGAATTATGAAAGAATATACAGCCATAATGCTTTAGTCTTCTCCAGCAATAAAGCGAATTTTTTCCTGGGATATTTTTGAAATTCTTTTCATAAAATCTTGTTTTTCACGGAGTTTTTACAATTGCACTTCCTTTATATTTTTCTCGTTTTTTTCCGCTGTTGGAATCTTGCATACTTCTTTTTATTCCCTACGGACTTTAAAGGATTTTTTTTTATATCTTAAATGCTTCGATATCTTTTCTTACTATTTCTTAATTTTTGGAAAATTTTTAGTCTTCTTATATTTTTGTCTTTCCTTTTATTACGCATGCAACATATTTCGTTAAGTCTTTTATCAAGAGATGTTAAAGGAGTGTGGTTGTATTCTTCAGCTGTTTCTATTTATATTCTTTGCTTAAACCTCCCAGATTCTATTTAGTCCCCAAGACTTGTTCTTGATTATACTAACTAAGACATACTTTCACTTAGCTTTAACAATGGTATTTACTACTTATATTATTCCTTTTATAGATATATTAGACATATTTTTCAGGGATAAGGTTGTGGTGATGGCTATGAAGAGGAAACCCGTTCACTGACGTATCAAATTTTTCCTGTGGTCGTCTTTTCAGAACCAAACACAACTGACCCCTCTGCAGTCTGAGTGGCAATCTCTGAGGAACTCTTACCTGGGGCCTCACCTAGGCTCACTTGTTTGGCTTCTCCTTGACCATAGAAACTTCGAAACTTTTTATATATTTGCTAATTTTTTTCTGGTGTTCACTTGGTGCAATGTTATTTACTAATAAATAAATTTGCTCTATATTTCAGTGGTTTTATATACTATATATATATATATATATATATATATATATATATATATATATATATATATATATATATATATATATATATATATATATATATGTGTGTGTGTGTGTGTTTGTGTGTGTGTGTGTGTGTGTGTGTGTGTGTTTGCGTGTGTGCGTATGAATTTTTTTAATATTCTTAATTGAATTAATTGTAAGTCCTCTGCAGATGATGAGTATCTCTGAAAAAGTTGCATGGTTCTATAAAGGTTCCAAATGAGCGAGTGTGTGTGTGTGTGTGTGTGTGTGTGTATGTGCGTATGTGCGACTGTGAAAGAGAGAGAGAGAGAGAGAGAGAGAGAGAGAGAGAGAGAGAGAGAGAGAGGGTGTTCCAATTTGTTTATTTCTTATAAAAACGAGAAAAAGATTGATTGATCGTATTCCTGAAATCTTCAAAGAAAGTTTTAAACGACTCCAGTGCGTGTAATGGAGACATTAAAGTTAGTACTGTCGAAATTAAATAATTCATAAATATTGGAATTACCCCTCTAGCTGTTTCTGCTAAAACTATTTTAGCAAAAGCTGGGCAGAGGAAAGAAAACAGCATGTACAATCAGCGTTCATGAATAAGGTTGAGAAGGAATTAAAAATAGTTTGAGACCCTCTAAGTCAAGATTAAAAGTGAACCAGAAAGATAATTGTCGAGATTCTCAAAGCCCAAAGATCTCACATCAAACCCTCATTCTGTTTGCGTGAAATTAATCATTTTAAATAGATGTTTCTCAGGAGATGGAAGCAGCACATCGCTGGGCGTTCATTAAAAAAGATGAATTTGACTGTGCAGGTAAATCCTGGCCATATTTCCTGTTATTAAAGCAGAATGGTTTTGTGTTAGCGTTGCTACGTTTATGTTCACTGGACTGCACGAAAATAAATTTTGTTAAATGAGACAGAAACAAAATTTAATGCGAAACTGAAAAGGAAAAGGAGTTATGTTAAGTATAAGACCGTAGTCTTGATTGTCCATATTAAGAAATGAAAATTAGATCGGCTTGCAGGTATTCATGCTACCAGTCTTCATTTGTATATTTATAATATTTTTTCTAAGTGAAGGCGATACGTAATCAGATGGAGGGAGATTACTCTTCCAATATTGACATTATTCCTTTCAGGATTCTTATGTAAACATTTTCTCTTAAAAATATCAAAATTTTTTTTACGGAGTGGTTACAATCATATACTAATATGTGAAATGGGCACTAAATACTCAACGACTACGGCTCAAGAAAAATGAGTTTGGATTAAGAAATTGCTTACGAGATTGATAAGATTCTCCTATCATATAATTAGTCAGTGAGTTCTGAATTACATTTGGAAAGCTTACACCTTGCAACCATCTGTCTCTTAGAATATTTGCATAAGATAAGGTTTTCTGTTCTTACTTATTAAACAAAAAAGTTTCAAAAAATTAAACCAGCAGCAATGTGGTATAATGTTTTTTTGTAAATAAGGTATTAAAGTAAATAATGTATTATTAATATTCCGAGACACAAAAAGGTTAATAAAAGCGAAAGATTAATTTAAACTGAAAGCAAAACAAAAGTAAAAATAACAGAAATCGGTAAATTATCCAACATCATCAAAGGAGTTGAAAAATTGAAAGTAAGTTAATGAATGAGAGAGAGAGACGAGAGAGAGAGTTAGAGAGAGGAGAGAGAGATGAGAGAGAGAGAGAGGAAATGAGCAGCAATCAGGCAGAATTTTGGGCTTCTTTTACCCAAGAACCTTTGATGCCTCGTACACAAAAACTTCCCACTACTGCATCTCTCCTTCCTTCCTTCCCCGTTCGATAAAAGCCACAACACGTCTGGGACTGAGGGAATCTGCGTTGTTTATGACTCGACCACATCTGGAAGATTTCAGCCCCATCGGTCCTCTTCAACAGATGTAGGCAATTCCATGTCTGTCTCATCCCGGTGCTTCCTTTAGCTCTCTCTCTCTCTCTCTCTCTCTCTCTTGTGAATATCCTAATTGATGCATTAGGAAAAAGAATGCCAAAAGCATGCAAACTGTGTAAGGTTTGGTATAGCATAGTCAATCCACAAAACCTAATCAGAAAATGTGCTGCATGCAACTTCCGACCCATCCACAGTGTGCTGAGGTAATACAAGATTGAGAAAAGATACAAGAATTTTTTGTTCAACATGTCTATCATGGATAGACAATGTTATTAAATCAAGATTGAATGTACAAATAGTTGAGGATGAAGAAGAAGAGGAAGAGGAAGAAGAAGAAGAAAAAGAAGAAGAGGAAAACGGAAGAGAAGTAAACAAAAATGAAATGACCAGAAAAAAAAATAAGGAAAACAAAGAACAAGATAAAAGTATGGATGCAGAGATACTCATTGATACTACATATGAGGCAATAAAGCAGCATACCTACGAAGAAATAAATTACGATATGACAACAGAAAAGCAAATCCCGAAGAGGCTCTACCCAGATCTACACAATGACAGAAAAGAGGAAAAAATAGACAAGAAAGACAAAATCTGCAACCTTTTGAAAGAGGGAATTGCAGATTTGAGAAAGATGTTACTGCAAACATCCTAAGATATGTCAAAACTATGAAATATATGGTAAATGTGCATACTTAGATGGATGGGGGGGGGATGGGATGATTGCAGAGATCTGCATCCAAAAATATGTAAAACCTAAAAGAAGGAAAAGGATGTAAGTTCGACAAAAAATGCAAATATATGCACCCTGTAGCCATGAATCATAATCAAATAAATAACCAACCAAGTAATAAAATCCAAAATAGAAAGAAACAAATAAAGAGAGAAATCAAGAATATCAGGTAAAAGAGAAAAGCAAACCACCATGAGATTATGCAGAGGTGTCAGCAAAAAATTTCAAGCATTCAGCTCCGAAATTCTACTCAGATATAATAACTGTATTTATTATGCAAGAGGATATTGCAGAAACGGAGAAAATTGCAGATTCAGACACAAAATGAATAATTATGATGAAGGAAGATCAAATATTATGGAAAAGTTGGATTTTTAATGTCAGAATTTCTGGAAATGAAAAAACAAAAAAAGAACAACATACCAGAACAGGAAAGAGACTGGGAAAAATCCTTATTACTACCAGTATTAAAATGAAGGAGAAAACACGCAAACCATCATAGTGATGAATGCGCAGGGTTTAGTTTACGAGTAACTCAAAAAGAAAATAGAGTACTTAGATAAGAACTAACCCAAAAGAAACCGAAAAGAAAATATTGATATTGAATATAAGTGAAACCTGGTATTCCCAAGAGACTGGGAATGATGATCAAATAAAAGGGTTCCAAACTTATAGATCGATAGAAAAAATAGGAATCAAGGGGGAACCGCAATATATGGGAAAGACAAAAAACAAGGAAAAATATATGAGAAATATAGTAACTCAGAATGTGAACTAATAGCGTAGAATTTGAATCTGAAAAATTGATGAACATAGTAATATATAGACCCTCCTAATACTAAAGAGTTTGACTTAATAATTGAAACAAAAATTGGATGATATATGTAGAAATCACAAGGACTGGACATATCCTATCATGGTGACTTCAACTTTCCTTTCGTAGAATGGAAATAGCTGAATAGGAGATTGTGGTTGTACTTATACATATAAAAAAGAGAGTAATAGTAGTGCAGAAGATAAGAGGCAATTTGAAAAGCTATTAGATATGCTACTAGAATACAACATTCAACAAATAAATCACCTGCCAACAAGAAAGGAAAATACTTTAGAACCTAGTATTTGTGAACGAGATGAATTATGTTAAAGAAATAATAGTTTATAATGCGAGTATTTCAGACCATAATGTCATAGAATTAACAGTTCATTCCAAAGCAAAGTGAAAATAGAGGATAAGCAAGAATGAAAAAGTGGGAAGGATATGGAAAATACAACTTCTACAGTAAAATATAAAATGGTCAGAAATTAATGAAGAATTAAACAAAGATTGGGATAAACATTTTCGTAAGTGATGACATAAGGGTAAATACGGAGATATTATATAAAATATTGGAGAAATAGTGGAAAAAATATATACCGAAGAAGAAAAAAAGTAAACATCATTCATGCATACCAAGAGACAGAAGGATCTTGTTCCAGAAAATCAGAAAGTGGAAAAAAGGTCTTGCAAAAGAAAAAAAATGCATGGAAAGTTATAGAACTAAAAAGTAAGATAGAAAATGCAGAACAAAAGATTATACAATCAAAAGAAAATGAAAAACGGGACTTGGAAGAAAAAACCCTATTAAATATCAAGCAAAACCCCAAACTATTATAACTCATATGCGAAGAAGATGAATAAAAGAAGAATAGAAATAGGCCCTCTGAGAATTGAAGGGAGATTAACGAATGAAAAAAAGGAAATTTGCAAACATACTGGCAGAACGATATAAGAGAGAATTTCACCCCTAGAATAGATAAATGAAGATGAATGATATAGAAGTAAGGGATGAAAATAGAATGATATTTAGCTGACATAGATATTAATGAAGCTGATATTGTGCAGGCTATTAATGAAATTAAAAATGGAGCTGCTGCAGGCCTGATGGAATTCCTGCTATTTTGTTAAAGAAAGTAGTTCATTCTATCGCAAGCCACTTGCAATAATTATTAGACAAAAGTGTAGATACAGGCAAGATTTATGATGAGCACAAATTAGCATATATTACCCCTACTTTCAAAAGTGGATCAAGACTAGAGGCAAGTAATTATAGGCCTGTGAGTCTAACATCACATATTTATAAAGTGTATGAAAGGGTAATGAAGAAAAATATTATGAAACATTTAATAAAAAATAATTTGTTTAATAAAGGACAACATGGTTTCGTACCCAGAAAAAGTACACAAACCAACTGTTAGTCCACCGTGAGAACATATTCAAAAATATGAAAAGCGGAAATGAAACAGATGTGGTTTATTTAGACTTTGCAAAAGCTTTTGATAAAGTAGACCATAATATATTAGCGAAGAAATTAGAAAACACAATATCGTGGATAAAGTAGGAAGATGGTTAAAGATTTTTACACAACAGAAAACAGATAGTTATTGCAAACGACGAGAAATCGGATGAAGCCAAGGTAATATCCGGTGTGCCGCAAGGTACGGTGTAGCTGCAATACTGTTTGTTATTATGATTGAAAGACATAGACAATAATGTTTAAGGATTCGGTAGTGAGTAGTTTCGCAGATGAACACCAAGAATAAGTAGAGAAATTACTTGTGATGAAGATAGGAACCCGCACATACAAAGAGACCTTAACAAAGTATATGATTGGGCAGAGGTAAATAGGATGGTATTTAACTCTGATGAAAAATTTGAATCAATAATTATGGAGACAGAGAAAGAAAGCTATATGCATATAAGGGACCTAATATGAGACCATCACAATAAGGAAGCAGTTAAAGACCTTGGTGTGATGATGAATTAGGAACATGTTATGCAATGATCAAATAGCAACTCTGTTGGCAAAATGTAAAGCAAAAATGGGAATGTTGTTACGGCACTTCAAAAAACAAGAAAAGCTGAACACATGATTATGCTTTATAAAACATATGTTCGTAGTCCACTTGAATATTGCAATAGATATGGTACCCACACTATCAAAAGGATATTGCACAAATAGAGAGTGTACAAAGGTCCTTTACAGCTAGAATAGAAGAAGTTAAGGACCTAGACTACTGGGAAAGACTACAATTCTTAAAATTATATAGTCTAGAGGAGGAGAGAACGCTACATGATAATTCATGGCATGGAAACAGATAGAAGGAATAGCAGAAAATATCATGGAACTAAAAATATCAGAAAGAGCAAGCAGAGGTAGATTAATAGTGCCCAAAACTATACCAGGAAAAATAAGGAAAGCACACAGGACATTAATCCACTACTCACCAGCATCTGATAATGCAGCGTCTATTCAATGCGTTGCCAGCTCATCTGAGGAATAATATCAGGAGTGAGCGTAGATAATGTTTAAGAATAAGCTCGACAAATATCTAAACTGCATCCCAGACCATCCAAGATTTGGAAGATGCAAAATATACCGGAAGAAGATGTACTGGCAACTCTCTGGTAGACATTTATTAGAGGTGCCTCACACTGAGGGACCTGGGGCAACCCGAACAAGATGTAAGGTCTGTAAGGTAAGGTCTCTTTCTCTCTCTCTCTCTCTTTCTGCGTTTCTTCGAAATTTCCTGGAAATTGGAAACCTCTTGCTTATTTTGTCGTTATTTAAATCTGATGCCACCTCTCCATAATGGTGGTTGTAATATGGGGGTATAAACACACACACACACACACACACACCACAAATATTAATATTATATATATATATATATATATATATATATCAAATATATAGTATATATATACATATAATATATATATATGTATATATATATCTATATATATATATATATATATATATATATATATATACTATAATATATATATATATATATATATATATATATATATATATATATACATATATATATATATCTATATATATATATATATATATATATATTATATATATATATATAATTAATATATATATATATATATAGATATATATATATATATATATATATATATATATATATCTATATAATATATATATACTATATATATATATCTATAATATATATATATATATTATTATATATATATATATATATATATAGATATATATATATATATATATATTTTGTTTGCACTCATGTGTGCAATATATGATCATTCTAGTTATTAGAACGACCATAGAATTCATTGAATCTTGAAAGGCCATTAATGCTCCAAAAACAGTAAAACTAATATTAGCCTGTTTCTAGAAATTTAAATCTAATAAAAAATTACAGTAGAAATAATTAATTTACCTAACACTTTTACGGAGGGCTAATCTCATGATAAAAACTAATACCATTTGACAAGAATGAATACAAATATCTGTTGCAAGAAGTGGATAGAAACGCGACTTTAAAAACAGAGATGAAAATTAAAAGCAAAGAAAGACCTTTGCGAACGATAGACAAGATTTAGGGAGGTGCCGAGCGGAGCTACTCAATTTAAGCGATACGCAAATTGTGTTGACATTAAAAAATTCGCCAGAAATTGAGTGACAAAGGAATTCAGACCATGACGAACTTTCTACGAGAATTTTACATCATGAGATTTTGTTACCATTTTTTAGTAAGAGGTCTATGGTATCAGAGAGTATTGTATTTTAAAGAAGGAACAAAATACGAGAATTGGAATAAGATGTTATGAAATCTAGCTCTGTTCAGAATGTAATAAATCATTTGTCTTTCAGCGATAAGCAGAATTTTTATTACACTACTTCTTTGGAAGGCAACAAAGGACAGGCGGCTGTATTTGTGTCAATGTATGATTGTTATTGTAAGTGGCTTAGTTACTTGTTAGGAAGAGAGAAAGGAATATTTGGGATTATCAGCGAAAATTTAGGAAATTACAATAACTTGGAATATCTGGAGAGCAATGTCTAAGAGATATGAGTAAGCATAACAACCATTGGTTTGATTTACTACAGGAAAATGTTACTGGAATTACACTATAGATTTGAGGCCAAAAACTAAGCGCTGAGACCTATGAGGCCATTCAACGCTGAGAATAATGTGGAAACAATTATTAGGAAGAAAAACATTGGAGCTGCACTATGGAACAATAGTTGGGAGAGGGTGGAAAGTCAGATGGAAGAAAGATAATATGGACGGAGGTACAGTCAAAAGGAATGAAAGTAGCTCTAGCTACGGGCTGAAAAGACACTACAAAGAGCCCTAAGTAATACATACAGTGCACTGTGTAAGGTATACTGATGGTACTACCCCCTTACGAGGTAGAGGTGTTGGGTGGCGGGGTTGGATTTTAGAACCCTATTGATTCATAAATTCCTTAAACTCATGCTAGTTTAATGTTAATGAATAGGATAGCTATAATTA
>NC_087200.1:206873679-206893679 GCF_015104395.2 Macrobrachium nipponense
CATCAAGTAGGGATGATGTGATGAGAGAAACTAGGAAAAAGTTTGGTGAATTTCTGTCAGAAGGCGTAGTTTCCTCTCTTGGAGGAGTAGATTCGAGAGAAGTAGTCTTACTTCGAGACACAGGGGCTGCTGTTTCACTTATTAGGAGTGAGTGTGTGCCGAACAGGGCAGAAATCAATATGGAAGAGAAATTTATGTTAGGTGGATTTCCTAACACTTGTGTTCTTTGTCCTTTGTTGAAGTTGAATTTAGAAAGTCAGGTAGTGTCAGGAGAAGTAAAACTTGCAGTTGTGGACAGTTTGCCCGTTGAAGGCATTGACATTATTGTTGGTAACGACTCAGCTTTATCCAAGAATGTGAATCCTGTTGTGAGGAATATTCCAGTGCCTAAAATGGTAGTAACTAGGTCGGGTTTAGATACAGACATAGACTACGGTCATAATTTTTTTGTGAATTCGTACGAGAGTGAGTTCGTGGATTCGAACCTGTGTGAGTTCATGGATTCGAACGTGAGTGAGTTCTTGGATTCGAACGAGTGTGATAGAGGTAGCGAGGTTAATCTTGGCATGAGTGTGGCTGTGAGACCGGACTCTATCGATGTAAACAGTGATAACCAAACGGAAGGCATAGCTGTCGTGAGTAATGTAGTAAATGTGCCAGTATCTAGTACTAGTTACGGTGATGACTTAGGCTCTAACATTTTGGATAAGGACAAGCTAATCAAGTTGCAGAAAGAGGATGAGACACTAACCCAAATTTTTTAATGTGAGCTGGATGACGATCTCGATGATGTGTGTAAGGAAACGTTTTGTTTAAAGGACAAAGTTTTGTGTCGTTATGTTCGACCGAAGTCAGGTAGTCAAGTGGAAATCATAGAACAGTTAGTAGTTCCTAGGAAGCTTCGTGAACTAGTTTTGAAGTTAGCACATGATGAGCAAGGACGTTTGGGAGTAAATAAAACTTTCAAGTGTATTAGTAGGGCGTACTTTTTGCCTAAGATGAAAAATTATGTGTGTTTTAAGAGGTTTGCTTTAAGCTGTCCTGAATATCAAATTGCCGGGAAACGGATTCAAGTAATTCCCAGAGTTCAGTTGTGTATTATTCCTTCAGTAGGCGAATCTTTTAAAAATGTATTTATAAATATGTTCGGACGTATGCCTAGAAGTAAGGGTAGAGATGATTGCATAATTAATCTTGAGTATTATAAAAACAATCTAAGAGATGTTTGGCAACTTGCGGACGAGAACGGAAGCGCTTGGTACTTGGCGAAAGAAAACCCGAACGGAAGTCAAGGGGAAACTGAAGGAAAACATTATCTTACAACAAAAGAGAGAAGTTTGTGTGTAAGAAATAAAGTTTTAGTACTAGTCCAGAAAGAAGGTTCCTCTTTATCTCATGATTTCGACGGTACTTTTTCAGTTTTAGAGAAGAGGGGAAACATACATTATAGAATTAATGTGGGTAAGAGTAGAGTAAAGGCAATAAATGTAAATTTGCTTCAGAATTATAAACAACGCCCCGTGCCGTGGCCTACGCCCGTGTAACAGTGTTACTGAGTGAGATTAGTTTTGAGAAAAACACAAGAGGTGTTTTAGTATTTATAAGATTTAATCAGAGTTCTGAAAACGGAAAAAGTAAGAGAGAAGGATAATGTATTAGCTGATAGCCTCTGTAGAGATTTCTCAGAATGAGTAGCCTAGTGACCGTTTTCTGTTTTGGCACGAGCGGTTGAGTGAATGAAGAAGTATTAAAGCTTTATGCAGAATTGTTTCCCCTCTGTTTAATTCTTGTTTCTCTTTAGAAAAAAAAATAAAATCAGTTGATTTCATTTTTTTTCTCTTTTGAGGGGGCGTGTGATGGTAATTGCTTCCTAGCAAAGAAAGATAAAGGAAAGGAGAACACATTTTCGAGAAGTTCGGCAGTAAGGAGGTTTTCGCGCCCGTATTGGAGGCGCCTTTTTCTCGCGGATGTTCTGGAATCGTCTGGCGTGTTGTGGAGCGCAAAAATGCGCCAATGTGACATGAGAAACTCCGCGATTTCTGATGCAATACCTCGTCTAGATTCATCTAAGAACTTCCGGAAACCTCGCGAGCCCATGACGCTCACCGTAGGCTCCGCCCCCAGAGTGCCGAATAAATGCCACGAACGAACTTTGGAGAGCAGTGATCGTAGAAGAGAGAGAGATCGTAAAAGAGAGACTCCAGTTAGTCACAGAGAGATATCCTCAGTAAGACCCACAGATTAGATTATCAGTGAGAGATCAGCAGCAGCAGAGATCATCCGTGAGAAATAAGAGAAAAAGGAACCAACGAAGGATCAGAAGAGTCGTACGAGAGTTGGTTGGATATTGGTCTAGTCGTCTTCAGGACTGGACGAATTATCTCGTGTTATCTCGACGTCGATAGAGGTTTTGGGGATTTCTTGCCTTACAAGTAGACTATTTTCTGCAATACGGAGTCAAGAGAACGACTGCAATTGCCGTTCTACATTTATGAAGCCAGCGCGTCGAATTACCAAATTGACTAGCAAGTATTTGAATTGCCTCACTGTTTCCCCATTTCATGAACTGTAAGATTCTATCTTTTTATGTAAATAGGAGTTACCATTCTGCATTTACCTTTGTTAGTAAGCTTGTAAATAAACCTTTGTTGTGTTAGTGTTTCTCTCTATATTCGTATCCCCAGTTTCAACTGTTGGTATTATTTCATATCGAACCTGAAGCGGACCTCTCTCAGAGGCCGTAACATTGTGTCGACCCCTTGCCAGGATATTTCGACACCGTAACATTGTCTCTGAGATATCAGAATCCGTAACATATATATATATATATATATTATATATATATATATATATATATATATATATATATATATATATATATATATATATATATATATATATATATATATATATATATCTATATATATATATATAAAATATATATATATATATATATATATATATATATATATATATATATATTATATATATATATATATATATTACATAATAGATTTACAAATCAAATGATTGTTATAAATACAACTTGTATTCCAGAACGGATACTAAAGAGTCTGGATAAGATCTTAAATAGCGACCGGTTAAGAACTCCGGTCAGAGACGCACTGAGAGAGAGAGAGAGAGAGAGAGAGAGAGAGAGAGAGAGAGAGAATTTTCTATATCATTTCGTTTTATCTTTTTTCGAGGCAGAAACTTTACTCTTTCCTCTCTCTCTCTCTCTCTCTCTCTCTCTCTCTCTCTCTCTCCTGAATAAGAAAGTTAACTTTCGCTTGGAACAAAGTCGACCAGACTTGGAAAAAAGTCTCTTTACGACAGCTGGAATTTCCGAGGTAAATTGTATTGCTTATGATTTAAACACTTCTCTCACATCTTTTCATTGAATTTTAGCCTTATCTCTGTTTTCACATCTTCGGCGCCAAAGGTAAGATAAGCTTCGTTTTTCAGCTGAGTGAGATACTGAACGATTTTGGAGAAAGGTTGGTGTTACTGTATTAGATTACTGATTTTATCTATTTTTGTTAACATTGGATTTTTTATACTGTACTCTACATGCATACTCATACATACACAACCACACACACACACTCGCACACATAAATACATACATAGATACATAACATAATACATACACACACACACACACACACACACACATATATATATATATATATATATATATATATATATATATATATATATATATATATATATATTGTAATATAAATAAGTAATTCTGTTTTGAATAGTTCGGGAAAGAGATTGTTTAGACAATTGTCCAAATGCCAGTTAACTACTTGCTTCCCCATTTATCGATCAGGAACGAAGGTTTCGGGGGGGAGGTCACGTCACAGCAACGAGAGTTATGGTCTGCAGTGAGAAGGTGTCTGTCTTCAAGGAAGGTCACTGATACGTTTAGAAGATACATTGTTGGATCCGGTGTTTCGCCGTTGAGTTGGAGCAAATAAATCCGTTCCCATCTGATAGTTGTGGCTGTATGAGAAGCAGCGTTGGCCCTCTCGAGTTACGTTGGTTGTGCCTGTTTAGATGTGGGAATTTCAGGAGTGTGGCTTCATTCCTGGATTGTGATGTCCAGGCGTATCTTCGTATCGGTGGCTGAAGAAGAACCTCTCGCTCAAGAAATTGTTTTCGAATACTCCTATTCACTCGGAGACCTCTAGAACCTGCTTGTTTGAACGTCAGCTAAGTTTTTGTTTTGTTTTATTATATTTATTATTATTTTTCCATGAATATTACCTGAGCTCTTAGATACCGGTCGTATCTGCAAGTGTTTGTTATTTAAGCATAATAAAAGTGCTTTGAAGTGTTGTTTTGTGTGTAATTCTCCTCCTCATAATTAAACCTGTTTTTAAATATGTGTTGTGGTAGTTCATGATGTGGACATAGTAACAATATATATATATATATATATATATATATATATAGAATATATATATATATATATATTAATGTGTGTGTGTGTGTGTATTCAAATATCTTCACACATCATCATTTCTTGAAGAATTTTATTTTTCAATGTCTTTCATTTACCATTTACGACTAAAATCCTTCCAAAGCACTAAACTCATATTAATATCACATGATACAAATAAATTATTATGTATACTCCAAAAATTCTTGAAAATTGCAGTTGTTTAAGGTAAATATCCATTCTCTCTCTCTCTCTCTCTCTCTCTCTCTCTCTCTCTCTCTCTCTCTCTCTCTCTCTCATGCCTCCGCGTCAAAATTACAAAATAAGAGATGATAATTATCTTTTATGAAATTCGCTGAAACTTGCAAAAGTTCATTATAGGTCTTGCTTTTACAAAATACATAGAAATAATATAAATAAAAAAAAGTATCATGACAATAATGAATTTCATTGATACTTTTTGATTAACAATCTACATACAGGGAAATTAATGTATAACATCGGTGTATTAATTAAAAGTTCTGTAACGCTTTGAACTTCTCTAATACCTCGTAATGGACTGAAAAATATTCCGGAAACAAGAGGCAATTGATTTGCATATATTTTGATAAGAGTATTATGGAATATCAATAAGTTGAAAACAATAGGACATTCTCATCGTAATGAATGCTGATTACTAAAAATTATATATTTTTTTTTTATATATTGGAAGGTCATAGCGCTTTTGCAGAATAATTAAAATGAAAGGAAATTCTGTCTAAATATTGTTTCACTATTCGTAGATGTATTTCAATACATAAAGCTACAATGGCTTTCCGTGTCGTTGCCGCTGTCTTAAGCTTTGTATTTTGTCCTAAACCAATAAAGATTACAACTATTATTTTACCTAAGAAAAGGGACAATTGATAAAAGCTTTCAAACTGAAGCTAAAGAATGGCTGCCTATAACCAACACATTTCGTTCAGTATGGAACAATGAATGCTCTGTCAGATTTATTGATATATTCTGGTGAAAAGATTAATGGCAATTATTTGCAATGTACTTTTTACTAATAAAATCCTCAGATTATGGTTTGCAACAAATATAGATATAATGGACTCATATACGTGAAATTCAAAGATAATCATTTCAATATTGGAAAAAGAAAATGATTACATGGAGGGAAGGTTGAAGATTTCACGTTAAGGCAAATAGATAAACTAATAATTACACAGGAAAAACGCAATGTGCATTGTAAGAATCTTTGATGTTGAAAATATTGGTTATTATAATCTAAGATAGTACGTATCTTCAAATAATTATGAAATATACCCACAAAATCTGAAACACAAAGAAACATTCCCAAAAACGATAAGGATAATGCATGCCGCTTTGGCAGCGTAAAACTGCTGCCTTTATGAGTCCAGAAACATGACGGATCTGGCATCATTGAAGTTGAATAGTGTTCACTCTTCTATTCATATGTCGAAACTTAATGGCCCTCTCGTCTCTGGCGTTTCAATTTTACAGGCGGGTAACCGATGGAAACTTGGATAACGAGTTGTAACGAGTTGCAAGTGGGTCGTATCATTAAAGTTGGCTGGAAGTGAGGAGTTTTCGAGCCCCTTCAATTGTGGTGGGAGGTATTGGCATTCGTTTTCGCCGCAGGTGTCAGAAGGCTGTTATACCAACGATGGTCCTCTCTGAAGAGCAACTAATACAACTTTTTCGTCTGATTCAATAGGTAGGAATTAATATATGCGATCATGAATACTAGAATTAAAAACGTGGACTAATTAATATCGAAATTACATTATCAACTGGAGGCTTCTTTCAATTACACTTCCCCCAGATTCAGTAGGAGAGGACTAATGTGATATTCATTAATAAATACTGGAATTAAATCCTAGGACTTAGGAGTCCTTTCAATATCGTCAGGAATTAAATACTGTTAATTTCGGGCCTTTTTCAATATGATTTATTACCTGAATTAGATTCAGACTCCTTCTTATGGACATCCGATGAACGTAATATCTCATGTATAGGAATAATATAGAAGGACTTGATGAGATGGATTTAACCTTTTTAATTAATTTCCTGTCACTGTTTTGATCAGTATGAAAGTAAACTCGTCTTCGAATCATCTTGCGAAAGCTGTGCTTATATTTCTTATATCACTACCAAACAATATCTTCATTGTTTATAGTATTGACTAAAGTATAATTATCCCGAGGAAAAGAAATTATCTTTAACTATACTGAACTCAGAAAAATCATCCTCAATAATTCGTAACTTTGCTTTTAGACAAAGAGTTTTAAGCTCCTGGGACTAGGTTAAGAGCCATACCACTTATTCAAGTGCTGAGTGTCAAATTGTTCATACTGAGAGTAATTTCGGTACAATTACTCACTCTTTACCGTAAACTCTGTGTCCTTAAATTCCGATGAAACGAAATTCTTGTACCAAAAGGTTTCAGTGAATTTAGAGAATTATTCATATTTGCATTAATATATAATGATTATGACATTGTATTTTAAGATGCACCTGAAGTTGTAGAACTATTGTACATGTTTGAGAACTTGTATTTAAAATATTCTAGTAGCAATTAATAAAAAAATGAATAAAAAAAGACATTGAAATATGGCAGATTCCTGTAAACCATATATTTCTTCCTGAGACCATTATTCCACACATATTTCGTGCAAATAACCTTTTACCCACCTATTTGCCCGCTTGTTTGCTACTTTTATTGTCCATTTTAATTAAATTTTTGGAATAACTGCTATTTGAATCTTTAATGCGAGTTCTCAAATATTTGGAAGAGTTCTCTACCTTTAGATGCATTTTGTAACGCTCGAGCCAGTTTCAGATTAAGTGGTAAGATTAGGAAAGAAACCTGTCAAGACTCTTGTCTGCTTCGGTTATCGTTAGCTCGCTTCTAGGTCAAGTCTCGAGGGCAGATGTGTTGAAATATCTCACAGAAATTATACGAGGAACTGTGCGTTTCTATCTATCTCTTGTACATGTCTTTTATTCTCTAGACATCTCTGCCTAAAACATAAGATGGTGTGTATTTATTTTAGCATTAAAACACACTTTAGCCTGACTAAATCATTTTACATGCTTAATCATCTGAATAATTGCAGAGAGAGAGAGAGAGAGAGAGAGAGAGAGAGAGAGAGAGAGAGAGAGAGATTTGCATTAACGTACTTCCAAGTGAAATTCAACTGATTTGCATACTTATTCGACTGAAGATTCAGAGTTTAGTAAAGTGTTCGATGGATGTTTAGATAGTATTCAGGAATAAGTGAAAATTGTTTTTCATCAACTCTCTCTCTCTCTCTCTCTCTCTCTCTCTCTCTCTCTCTCTCTCTCTCTCCCGCACCACATGCCCATGGAGCAGAGATATTTTCAGTACTAATCATTGCATTTTTTCACAAGAAATAAATGTTTTCTATCATTAACCGTGGACATATGTTCTACGCATGAGTAGAGAGTATTCATCAATAAATTCTCTCTCTCTCTCTCTCTCTCTCGCTCTGTGTGCGTGCGTGCGTCCTCCCATGTAACAGAGAAAATTTCTGTTACCCCAGGTAAGTAAACGCCAAATAGAAGTGTTTTCAAACATAAACTAAACACTGCCTGCTAACACAGGTCAAGTTAACTGATCTGCAGTCATGTCTTCATATCAAAAATTCTTATAAAATATTCATCGCCCTTCCCAGGCATGTTTATAAAGACAGCTTTCCCATCCAGGTAAAAATAAAGCAGGCTCAAAAACACGCAAAAGGAATAATATTTTTATTTCCGAAGTCATAGCCGACTTGACCGTGTTGTTTCCATTATGGGTTTTAGCTGTCAACAAGTCCCAAAAATGTGATGAAAGTAAATATAACTGGTTTAACGTTCTTTTTGTCATTTTTCTGGGTCTGGCGGAGTTCACTGAATGCAAGTCGAATAAAAAGGGAGATATGTTGGTCAAAGTGCTGATGAAAAGAATGGTGGATGAGGTGACCTGATATGCGGTTTCCGTGTTTCTTCAATTGGGACCCAACTGTTCTTGCATAAGTCGAGAGAGAGAGAGAGAGAGAGAGAGAGAGAGAGAGAGAAATCCCTGCGTTGGATTAAACTTTCAATTAGAATATCTAGACATTGCAGCGCAAGAGCTAAGCAGCGTAAAACCAGTAAAACAGATTTCAAATGCCGGAATAAAAAACTGAGGTGAATTGCATCAGGCCCCGGTCTACTTTTTGCACAACAGTTTTGCCGCTCCTTCGAAAAAGTTAAACTTGATTAGTTGTTCTCTCTCTCTCTCTCTCTCTCTCTCTCTCTCTCTTTATAGCTTCTTATGAAAATAGGCTCTTAGAATTAATCAAATGGTACGTAAGAAAGTATATGGTAAATGAACCGTGTTTGGGAAATATAACAAAAACAGAGCAATCAGTACATGAAATCAGAGTTTTATTAACTCAAATTATTTGTAAAATG
Source organism: Macrobrachium nipponense (assembly GCF_015104395.2). Classification (NCBI taxonomy): domain Eukaryota; kingdom Metazoa; phylum Arthropoda; class Malacostraca; order Decapoda; family Palaemonidae; genus Macrobrachium; species Macrobrachium nipponense. Next base: position 206,882,597 of record NC_087200.1, read on the forward strand.
CTTTTTAAAGAATTTGTACTTAATTTACTATAGATATCATTAACATCAAACGCAAGAAATTGAGAACATCGGCTGCCTGTATTGAGTATTCGATTGAAACACTGGAACTTGTTTTTCTCCTCGTGGTAATGTACAGGGAAGAAGTGGGCCTATTTTGACCTCATTTATTTTGAAATAAATCTTTTCTTTCTCTCTGTAACCAATGACTAGCAGAGCGAATTGCTTCGACTCTAAGAGGATGGAAATACAAAGAACGCCATATTCTTGGGAATCTTGAATTTCATGCCAGTGGTCCCTGCGGGCTTGTTCCTTATGAAGAGGTTCATATTCTTAATAATAATAATAATAATAATAATAATAATAATAATAATAATAATAATAATAATAATAATAATAATAATAATAATAATAATAATAATAATAATAATAATAATAATAATACAGGCCTATCACCTGCCTACCAATAATGTGGAAGTTACTAACAGGTATCATCAGAGAAAGGCTATACAACTACCTAGAGGATACAAACACCATCACCCACCAACAGAAAGGCTGCAGAAGGACGTGTAGTGGCACAAAAGACCAGCTCCTCATAGACAAAATGGAGATGAACAGTAAGGGAAGGAAAACCAACCTAAGCATGGCATGGATAGACTATAAGAAAGCCTTCGACATTATACCACACATATGGCTAATAGAATACCTGAAAATATATGAGGCAGAGGAAAACACCATCAGCTCCCTCAAAAATACAATGTGCAACTGGAATACAATACTTAACAAGCTCTGGAATAAGACTAGCAGAGGTTAATATCAGGAGAGGGATCTTCCAGGGCAACTCACTGCCCCCACTACTCTTCGTAGTAGCCATGATTCCCATGACAAAAGTAATGCAGAAGATGGATGTCAGGTACCAACTCAAGAAAAGAGGCAACAGAATTAACCATCTGATGTTCATGGACGACACCAAGCTGTATGGTAAGAGCATCAAGGAAATAGATACCCTAATCCAGACTGTATGGATTGTATCTGGGGACATCTGGATGGAGTTTGGAATAGAAAAATGCGCCTTTGTCAACATACAAAAGGGCAAAGTAACAAGGACTGAAGGGATAAAGCTACCAGATGGGAGCAACATCAAACACATAGATGAGACGGGATGCAAATACCTGGGAATAATGGAAGGAGGAGATATAAAACACCAAGAGATGGACACGATCAGGAAAAAATATATGCAGAGACTAAAGGCGATACTCAAGTCAAAACTCAATGCCGGAAATATGATAAAAGCCATAAACACATGGGTAGTGCCAGTAATCAGATACAGTGCAGGAGTAGTGGAATGGACGAAGGCAGAACTCCGCAACATAGACTAGAAAACTAGGAAACATATGACATTACCCAAAGCACTACACCCAAGAGCAAATACGGACAGACTATACATAACACGAAAGGAAGGAGGGAGAGGACTACTAAGCATAGAGGACTGCATCTGTAATGGATAAAATATTCCTTTAATTATTAGTGATTTATTTAGGAATTGATTCATCATCCTCCTCTAATATCTTTACACTACTGATGTACAAGTGATTGGAACTGTAAAATGTTTTCGTTTTTGTTGTGGACACGAGTGCGTGGCAGTGTAGCCAGTCCCTTGTTTTGTTTTTCTCTCGCTATGAGTATGGGAACGCTGCCCTGAATCTTTCGTCTGCATTTTGGTAACACTAGCAACACATGTAGGGATCACGAATGCTCTCGTGTGAAAAGGACGTCAATCAGGCCACCTCACATTCTGGCTATTTTACCAAGTTATTAATACAAATGATTATCTGTCCTTTGCAAGGTAAGCTTTTAAAGTCGTAATATTACCATTAGTTCATTATTTGGAACAGGTTACTATCCTGGAAGAACAGTAGCAGACGAGAATTCAAGTGCAGAGTTGCCTGATCAGTCAGACATGTTGCAATGCCTTAACGAGGAAAATTTTCATTGTCGTGAAAGATACTTCACGTTCATTAGTTGTCATGAAATTTGCTGTATTAGTTTGAGATGAAACTTGGCGTTTGACAGGGTTGTAAAACATTAAAAAAAAGTAGTTATAGGTGTTTTGTTTGTATAAAGTTTTGCAAATACCAGTGCCAAAGGGTACCACAACATGGCTGTTCTACAGGGCATCTTGGGCTACCCCTACCTCTCTCATGGAAATTTCCACTGTCGATCATGATCTTAGACTAGGCTATACAGTAATTTAAGAAGGCCTACCCTAGACTAATCCTGTTTGAATGAGGACTTTTGACTATTTCTTGGTAAATATAGTTAGGCTATATATGTACATAATTTCATGGAAAACTTAATTACATAGGACTTAGCCTATACCCTCATTAAACTAACCTAACTTTGTGGCCTATTGTAACCTAGTCAAAAATCAGCCATGCAAACTTTTCATAGGCTATCCTTAACGATTCCTGAAGAGGCCTAGGCAAGACTATATCCTGTTAAAAGGCACCTTAGCCTAATTTTACCTCATTTTAGTTTTAAGTTTTTCTCAGAAATCTTTCAGGTAGCCTTACCTCTTTGACATATATTGTGTACAAACATTTAGTACTGTGTGGAGTAGAGTATCAATTGATTTACACCTTACTGTAAATTAATTGATTCCAGGGCTGCTTCACGTTTGATACTTATCCATTATGAAGGAAAAGCAATTCCCATGATCTGTAGTTGATATATTTTTTTTTGAAGTCTCAATATAAAGAATTATTTTTCTGTTATAGATTTAAACTACTCATTTGTATTGTTTTCTGGAAATAAAAATTAAATAAAATGAATATTTCCAGGGGTCTAGTCCAGGGGATCTAGTCCAGAAATCTAGTCCAGGAGTTCTGAAGACTAGGTAAATTAATCAAGTCCAGGAGACTAGGCCTGAGAGAAATTTGGCATGATGCAATGAGTAATAAAGAAACAAGCTGAATACCAGGAATTTTCTTCAATGCCCCTAAAATGGAAATCAGCACTTCAACTGCCTTCCAGTGGGAAGACATCACCTGGCCTCATCAGTAGTAAGACCCATACACACAAGGAATATCATGTAATAGCAGGTAGGACAGGCCTACCCTATTTTCCAGGCAGTGTAAACGTTAGTCTTCATAACCTCTGTGTCAACTATGACACAGTACTATTCTCCGACCTGTGTCTCCAGGCAAGAAGACTGACAAAAGTGTATATGTACAGAAGTATTTTTCTTCTCGTATCTTAATGTCATGGTGAGGGAAAATCCTCCTGCGACATTTGGTGGCAGCGGTGGGATCTGTAGTCCGGTACTATTGATCCATACCCACTGTGCCTATATATTATGTAGGTCACTTATAATTTTTTGTCATATTGTATGCATTTTTTTTATACAATATTGTTCATTTTTATCTGATTAAGGTCATGACTTATTTACATGCATAGCATATTCATTATTTCTACAGTGACGGAATGTATGGCATTGTCTCCTAATGTAGTTTACATTTTATTATTTGATTATATATAAGTGTTTGAAGTATTGTAACAATGATGACTGGTAATGATGAATCATATATTGATCTAATTCAGTTAGATCAAGAAACACAACAAACATTACAGACAGTTAAGAGCTTCACTCAATCCTACCAGGATGTTTGGTCTCAAGTGGGAGATTTATCAAGTCAAATCAAGGACTTGGACCAGAAGTGGGTTGACATACAGGGGACAATACAACACTTAACACCCAAACATGACGCTCAACCACCCATAATGTTCACACCACATACATTTCACATTTCAAGTAATGAACAAAGGAATAATTTCAGAAGACGGTGCAAATCCATTGCATACTAGATTATGCAACTACGCTAATTATAGGAGTAACCAGTTATCACCAGAATGATCATAGTTGCATATTTTAAAGTGACATATAATCAGCAATTAAATTCATGTATATCATGTTAATCACGTAATCAATAATTTATTATAGAATGAACAGAAACATTTCAGATAACGTTGTCTGTCTCCAGCTCATAAAACTGTATCAAAATATGCAAAAATTTAAAATCCTAATTCGATTTTATCACTAGATTGCTGTATTGATAAGGCAGCCAAATGACCACTAAATAGTCCTTTCTGTAGAGTGGGAATTTCAAGTATTTTTGCTCAAAATAAAGGAGATGACGCCATCTATTGAATGGACGACAGCATTTTGATATGTGTGGGAGTAAGGGTCTCAGATGTTTGTTATAATTTCTAATTTCTCGTTAAATAGGGACTTAAATGCATTGGGAAAACTCGAGTAGTCTTTTATTAGAATAGCGGCCCTTTACATGTAAAAATGTAAACTTACTATAATGTCATTAAGAAGTTTATAATCTGAAGTAAAGATCAGTTTCACTCATACCGAAAATACTTTTGTCCAACGGAGCGCCACGTAGAATCAGGAATACCAACATATATGTAAAGAAGTAACTTATTATCACTGAGAATTATACAACGATTATGAGGTTCAGTAAAAGTGTAAGAGGTTAAGTATAATTATTTAAGGTTTTTAGCATGCTGAATAACAAATAATGTGGTACATTTACATGTTTTTCTTGCTCCAAAAGCTGGCAAGTTGGCTATTTAGACAGCACGGGGTCGGTCGAATGTAAACAATACGAACAAAAAAGTAAGAATTTCCTGTTATCATGGTGAAATATACAACGATTATCAGGATAATTACAAGTGTAATAGAGAAACTTTATTTGTTTTATTATTTCTAACTTGTTAAATATGATTCAAAGTGGTACATCTACGTGGTTTTTCTTCGTCTAAAACCTGGCAAGTTGTCCATTCTGACTGCAATGTGTCCAAGGAATGTAAGGAATGCCAACAAAAAGGTTAGAATTTCCTGCTATCATTGAGTACTATATAACGATTATCACGATAATGTAGAAGCATAAAAGGCAAACTATAATCATTCATTATATTTAGCTTGTTAAATAACACATAAAGTGCTACATTGAAGACGATTTTTTTTTTCTAAAACTTAATAGGTTGGCAATTTTGACTGTACCGTTTCCAATGAGGGAAGACAACTCTGTTTTTTTTATTGTTTTAAGTTGACCGAATGTTTACTAGAGCAGGTAATGATATTACATTCTCTTTCCTTGCCATACGCAATCTAAAAAAAAATAATGATTGCACAAATGACATTTAACTGCTTAGTACAGTAGCCAGGATATACCAATATTTACGATGTTCGAAACCTACTATGAGATTCAGGGCCTCTGTAACACGGTTTTTTGGACTTTGCTTCTTGTCAAAGCATCGGATGTAGCTGAAAGTTGACATATGTATATTTTACAACCACACACAAATTTTGTCAGCATTATCAATAACCTAAACCCGATAGTTTTAATTTTTATAGAGTAAAAATTATCTAGCTGACGCCATGGCCAATGATTACGAGCCAAGAGTCGAAAGACATTCATTACGTAAGCAAAGTAAACACCTTTTGACGAAATGTTGCGCCGCCCATACCTTAGACAGAAACCCATTCACCTTGTTCGTCGGCTCTGAAACCCAAAGACTTTATGAATGGCGGAACGATACATAGATGTGGGTGGGGTATCTGCGCTAGCGTAGTAATACTACTGTAGCAGTAGTGCCGCAACAGTATAGCAGTAATATACATGAATTAAACGTTTAGGCCAACTGCAGGGATCCTTGAGGATCATTTAGCACTTCTTACAACTACTCGAGAAATGAGTTTTTATAGCCAGAAGTTAGATTTTCTAATCCAACAATGACCATGATAGCCTTCAGTGTTATCCTGAATTATAACGAGGCCAAAGTGGGTGGAGCCTCATGAAGTTATCATTCTGACAATAATTATTGGTGAAGGTACCGGCTATTTTTTTTCAGTAAATAGGTAGACAGCCAATAAATAAAAATTGCATGACATTGGATATAGCAGTTATCAAATCAAGCTTGTCTACTATGTTTTTGAAAATTATCATCTATTCCCTACATCTTGTCAATCTGATTGTGACCTATAAAGCAGGCTGTAATTTCTTAGGAAACTTATTTTGGGAGTTAGACTAATGATCGAAGTGTTTTTGTATTTATTAACATATTTTGTTTGTTTGTTCATTATGACAATTATCAGTGGAGAGGTTCAGAGTTCATAAAGGTGTGCTGCTTTGCTTGTATTTAAATTTGTTTGTCATTGTTGCCAGAGGTATAGCCTTTGTTACGTATAGCCAATCATCCATCGAGAAAGAGGGAAGAAATGCTGTCATAAGTTACGTAACGAGTGCGTTCGAAACCTTTTCTCTGAGTAAGTTGGCCCGTCTTCAAAAAAAGTCAATTTTACATTGTAAGTACCAAATTTATTCAACCTACGTAATACAGAATACAGTCAAAATTTATGTGTAGATATAATGAGTATTCTGAATAAGCGTTATATTTACGAAATGCATAGATAAAAAGTTATTGCGAAAAAACCGTGTTACAGAGGCCCTGAATCTCATAGTAAAGGAATGCCCCTTTCAAGGCTGCGCTTACATCAGTATCTCATTAACTCGTCTTGTTAGCAGCTTCTTACAAACATGTTAGTGTGTGCATGCAGGATAAGGTCTGCTGTGATAAGTGGACGCATATTTACCATCAAATTATTATGATATGGAATTTTATCAAAGACATATTTCACGTAAAACTGAAATATATACTTGGCCTTTTAGATATACCACAAAAAAATTTTGATACTCCCTGTACTATAAATAGAAAGAAACGTAAGATAAATGTCGAATTTGAATGGAAATCCTTTTTAAGTGTTTTCATTTTCTCCTCATCACTTGTACTTGCGAAGATTTCTGTTACACGATCTTTCAATATCAGGATAGACTTTAAAGCACAAGAATAATGTTCTTAATGTAAATAAGCAGACATAGTGACATGTATATTGGTATATAAACCAACATATCTTGGTCTATAATAAGGAAAATGCCCCGTAGACCACACTCAGTAAATGACCTCTGTTATTCATTATAAATATGAATCTATTTCTATTATCTCAGCTAAATCTATTGAGTAAATACCGTAGTAGAAATCCGACTATCACAGACATCCCTGATTCATGAAAAACTAAAGAAGGTAAAACTTATATCTATCTATTCCTCATATTTCGACCAATGAAATGTATCTCGACTTTCGATCGATCGTCCACAGCAGGGATTCCCAGTCTCTTTTAGCTCATCGACTCCTAACGAGGTTTCAGATAATACATCGAATCTCCAAACATTCAAGTGAAAGTAAGATATTACGAAAAGGGAAACATATTTTTAGAAAGTTAATATGAGGAATTTTGGAAGTAGTGCATTAGTAGTTGTAATATGCTTATAAGGGAATCAGAACTAAAAGAAAAAAAACGATACTAATATCCAGATAAAATGTAGCTTTTTCTGAACTTATAATCGATAATGTGAGGGTGCGTCTGATGGGCTTAGCAAGGGCTCAGCTGGTGTTGGTGGGAGATGGCTGAGTTTTAGTCGCAGGTCGCCAAGATCTTCTGGGTCTATTTTGCCCTCTCATTGTTTGAATTGCATTTGCATGTCCAAAAGTAGCTGTGCTTATGCATGCATAAGGACCACGTAATATCTGATATACCCAATTAACGTTATTTTTAACATAGGTATGTTAACCTAACCTTTTTTCTAAACTTTCTCTGTGGCTGGTCAGTAATTGAGAATTTTCCTTTGGTGGCATCACTCAAATTTATAATAATTCATAGTTTACTTCCCCCGTGAGAGGTCAGTGATCTTGAAATTCCAATTAGTAAGAATTTTTTCAAGAAATTGTAAGGAATTCTCTTTTCATTTTCACCTGTTTATAGTTAAAAATGACAAAAGTTAACATTTTAAACAATAAAACTTCATATTTGAAATGATATTGTGGACGAGAAATGGAAAGCTGGTTTAGATATAAAAACGTATAAAATGGAAACTTTTTTAAGAATTAAATGCTTGGAAAGTTTCCATATGTAGAAAACAAAAAATGAATATAAAAAACGAAAAATATAGAGTGCTTCACCTTCACACATAGAGCTACTGACTTGCCTTTTGAAGGAAAATACTGTATTCAGTCAAAAGACACAACGAAGAAAGAGTGAGTCCCGACGACCCACAGTAGAAGAAAGCAAGAGACAGAAGGTCCAATCAAACATCGGAATATCTGAGTTCCAGAGAGGAGGTTGAGCTATAGAGTCACGAATGGCAAATAGATTAACACACTCCCTTAACTATAGGGTCTCCTTGTGACCCATATCCTTACAGGACCCTACTAGAGCTTGGCGTAACATTCATCCTTACGTACGGTGAGTCTTTTCGACGTTGTCTACAGATGCAGTGATCTCTCTCTTGCGTCTGCGGTTCATTGGAGACTTTTTAAACTTTTTTTTTTTTTACTTTAATTCAGATGCGTGAGAGAAGATCCTTACGATATAAAGACTCAGCTTCAATTTCCACTGAAACTTGACGTTGGATGGATATTTGAGTGGTGGGAAAACCTAATAGATAATTATTATTATTATCATTTCTTAGATGAATAATAATAATAATAATAATAATAATAATAATAATAATAATAATAATAATAATAATAATAATAATAATAATATCCTATTAAAGAGAATGGCAGAATTAAACGAATAGATCTTATAAAGGATTACCTCAATGTTCCTGATTATTCCTTTTCCAGGCTCAGCGAGATTATTGAGTAATTGACCTATATTTATAGCGTCAAAATGAAAGTTAAAACTGGTATATTGTTGCTCTGGTACTATCAATACTATAAAATTTATAGAAAATATATTTTAGTTGTTAAGATGCAGGATACAATCTGGAGACTAAAACTGGATCTTGGATAGTGATCTCCACTGGCATATTATAGTTGGTATTTTTCTAGTGTTGAAGTCGGCATGTTTCGATCATTTCCATGGTCATCATCGGGGAGTTGCAAAGGACTTTCTCAATGAGCACTGTGGGTAGGTTGATCTCAACACTAGAAAAATGCCGGACTTCAACACCAGTAGAGATACCAACTAAAATAAACTAACAAAGATCGCCATCTATGATCCAGTTGTAGTCTCCAGATTTTATAATGTATCAATGTATCCTAATTATGGAAATATATTCTATATACATTTTATAGTATTGATAATAACAGAATAACAAAATACCAGATTGAACTTTTAATTTGACGTTGTAAATATGAATCAATTAGTCAATAGCCTCACTGAGCCTGAAAAACGAATAATTAGGAATTATTTGAGAAAAAGCCTTATTTAAGATATATTTGATAATTTTCGCCATTTTTTTAATAATTAAATTTAAAAATAAAAAATAATAATAATAATAATAATAATTAATAATAATAATAAATTAATAATAATAAGAATAAATAATAATTAAGAATAATAATTAATAATAATAAGAATAATAATAGTAATATAATAATAATTAATAACATAAGAAGTGAGGAAATAATCCACTTGTAACGAGCTGAAATTCAATACATTAAAATCAGAAATGTTAAAGTTAACTTAACTCTCTCTCTCTCTCTCTCTCTCTCTCTCTCTCTCTCTCTCTCTCTCTCTCTCTCTCTCGTTACTTCCTATTCTTTGGCAGAAATTAACGGCAGCAAATCAAAACGTCTCCATTCCTTGTTGCATCGAGACCACTTTATAAAACATCTAGTTTAACTGGATATTAAACCCCAATTTCCCTCGAAATAACGCTCGGACGCTGGATACCTTTTCTCTTTGTCTAATGAGTGCTTGTCTAAAAAAGTAATTTGTATATCGTTCAACATTTAAAGTATCATGATTAATTTGCATATTCGCATGAGAGACTTTTTTGTTTATCCCTTTCTTTACTTTTTCTTCATTTTCTCCCTCTTCATCTCTGTCTTTCTTTGCTCCAAGGTTGACGGAATTGACGAAGACGGAAAATATTGGAGACATTTCGAGGCAGATAAAAAGTTCTTGGGAAATGCCACATCATATGAGAAGAGCTTTATTCGTCCTATTACCATCTACACAGACGCGCAGAGACGAAAGTTGATGTGTATGCGGGTGTGTGTGCGTGTGTGTGTTTTTATAAATGAATAATGTGCAATGTCCGAAAAGTATAATTAAATACGTCTATCATTTTTTAAACTGAAAAAAATGCGCTATTAATTATATGCGATTTATTTTGTAAAACCTAATAATATCTATGATTTTCTTAAATAACAAAAAACAAAGCTGTTAATATATATGCATGGTTTATGAACGCAATTAAAATGTAGAGTAATAAGTAAACGTGTTCAGAATCCTTTACAACTCTAATTTCATTAAAATTTGTTTTGTGAATTACATTAAATTTAACGATTCCTAAAGACACATTAATATATGGTAAGTAACATCTCATCTCCTTAACTCCTTTTATATCCTTCCACAAGGAACTGAGATGGAAGTCACACTGGCATTACTGAGCTATAATCCGTGGTGTTGAATATACTATATACTTCATACCAGTGCATTAGACGAACCCTCATATATATTCGTTTATAGGCTAATGAGACATGTCGTTTTCCGTTTTTGGCCTTATATGTAATGTAAGGTGCCTTGTTGTACATATGGTGATCCCCTTATACATGGCTTAATTGTTTTATTTGTTGGTGCTATAGGATTTTTGGGCGTTATATTTAACCACCATAAAAATAAATAATTAATATATTTTCTTCTCTGTTTTGCTTCTTCTTCATTCTGTCTTTATTTATTGTCTATTTGATTTACAATATTGAATGAGCAACATTCACATTTTATTACTGATTTACAGTATATGGACTCTGCCACTGAAATGGATAAGTACAATTTCATAACTATTCAGGAAAAGCGGTGAACATTTCTGTTCCTTATTTGCCATCAACAAATGATATATACAGTTTTTTTTTATATTCATATCAGAAACACCATAATGTCATTATGCTACGTCATACAGCATCATATAAACACTTAATAATCTAATATTATCACTTTTAATGTAGT
>NC_087200.1:206898679-206909106 GCF_015104395.2 Macrobrachium nipponense
TTAAAATCTTTGAAGATACTTAAGTAATCATGGAGACGTGCACGCACACACATAATTATACATATACATATATTCAAACATTTATATATTTTTTACTCTGCTCTTTTTATGAAATAAAAACTGAAAGCCAGAAATAGGAATGAGGGATATCATGGTGTGTCACAGATCAATCATGTTAACGGGAATATCCCAGGGGCAATAATTAAACGATGCTCACTCTTCTCTCAATTAAACAATATATCACAAAAACCAATTCCATCGAATATCTGTCTTTGTTCTGGGGTGGTGGACTGAGTAAATAAATTCGATAAAATCACTTCTTGTTATTTAAGTTCATACGGTGTTAATGGATAGGGAATCCTCTTGTTAGTTGCAGTGAGAACTAATCTGACTGGAGTTTGTCATGATGTTCTCAAAGTGAACTTGAAAGATGTATTACCATAAAGATTTTAAACTAAATTTTCCGCCACAGGTAATAACTATGACGAATAAATTTTATCTAGGGTTTATTAGTAGATACTTCATGTTATGGAGAAAATTTCTTTGGTATTAAATTATAATTTTCCATAAGTTATGAATGAAAAAATCTGTTATACAAAACAAACGAATAACAGTTTGTATCAATGTTACGTAACATTTTTCCCAGTCTCGTGGAATCATGAAAAATGGTGAAAGATTCGCTCATAAATAGCAGAAGAATTACCTTGGATAATCCTGGGAGAGGATATTAGCCATATAAATCTTTTAAAACTCAGTTCAGCTCTAATTGAAGGATTATGGCAGACTTCAATTAACTTGCTATTTTTCATTGAGGTCTTAAATTCTGGTGATTAGAGAAATTATCCCGCTTTCAACTTTTTTTTTTAGAATTATTATGGAAGGATTTCAACTTTAAAATTAATCTCCGCCTCAATTCTTTTCCTCCTAATCATTTTCTTATTTATTTTTTTCCACGAAGGCTACTTTTCATAGAGAAGTGGCGTCTACTAATTTTCAGTTACGGAATATTATTCATAATTGAATCAACATATACCCGTTTTAATTTACATAAAATTCAGAAAAAAATAACTCAAGCCAAAATAAGGTACTATTCTACCTAAATATAGAGCTGTGTTAACTGTGATAAAATAAGCACAAAATACCAGTCAAAATAGAATAACATCAATATTGAATAACGGATATTAAGAAATCCATTTTAGTAATAAATAAATGTGTCTGGGCAAAATAAAAGACACTCAAGATGTTTATGCAAGCAAATGTTGACTGATGAAATTTTGCATGTCTGAAAAGTCATACATACCTATGCACTTAAAGATTCTATGTTTAGAAATTATTTGCGATAACGATAGAATTCAACGTTTGCATGTCAAAGGTAGGTTACAGGATTAAAAAAAGATATCATTTACAGCCCTCTTCAAGGAGAAGAGGAAATTAAAATAGACACCAAAGGAACAGTAAACAAAACCGTGAACGAAAGACATGGAGAAAGAAGAGGTCAAGTTTGAGAGGAATAAATAAACGTGTAGAGAATGACAACACATCAAAAGCATTATTTTGTGGGGGACTATATATCGTGAGAGAAATACAGGTAGACAGCCACCATATTAGTTGAAATCTTCATGCAAAGAGAGAGAGCAGAGAGGAGAAGAGAGAAGAGAGAGAGAGAGAGAGATAAATATGTGGAAAACCAAGGTAACAGATCTGGTATTGAGCTTGTGCGGAATATCTGTAAACATAAGGAACCTCTGGTCAATATTTGTCCTGTGTAGGGGCTACCATCAGTTTCACTTCTTTGAGAGAAAAGCTCTTACAGCCGCAAGGGAATATACCGAGTGGATTGGGTTGGTCGTACGTAATTACATTATATATACACATATATATATATATATATATATATATTATAATATATATATATATATATATAATATATATATATATATATAGAGAGGAGAGAGAGAGACGAGAGAGAGAGAGAGAGAGAGAGAGAGGGAGATCTGAAAACAAAAATTATCTAGCAACTTGTTCACGCACTCATTGTTTCTGTTTTATAGATAGGGATTGAGAGCCAGGCAGACAGATAGATGGATTGATAGAGAGAATGATGGATAGATAGAGAGAGAGAGAGGGAGAGAGACAGGCGGGCAATGCAATAACCTGATACTACTCATGGCTATTTATAGGAATAAAAATAATTGAAAATAAGAATAAGGAGGGAGAACGAGAAAGGGAAATATAAATACGTAGGAAGGAAAAGAAAACTCAGTGAAAAGGGGAAGGAATGCGATGTGTGTGAATATAAGGAACCCAGGGTCAATATTTACTCGGTTTAAGGTCGGTCCTTCTTCTAATAAAATTCCTATTTCGAATACCTCCTTCAGGTGCCCCGGACATTACCCAATGACAATACACAAAGCACTACACCCAAGAGCAAATACGGACAGACTATACATAACACGAAAGGAAGGAGGGAGAGGACTACTAAGTATAGAGGACTGCTGCGTCAACATCGAAAAACAGAGCACTGGGGCAATATCCTTAAAAACCAGTGAAGACGAGTGGCTAAAGAGTGCATGGGAAGAAGGACTAATAAAAGTAGACGAAGACCCAGAAATATACAGAGACAGGTGAATGACAAACAGAACAGAGGACTGGCACAACAAACCAATGCACGGACAATACATAAGACAGACTAAAGAACTAGCCAGCGATGACACATGGCAATGGCTACACAGGGGAGAGCTCAACAAGGAAACTGAAGGAATGATAACAGCGGCACAAGATCAGGCCCTAAGAACCAGATATATTCAAAGAACGATAGACGGAAATAACATCTCTCCCATATGTAGGAAGTGCAATACGAAAAATGAAACCATAAACCACATAACAAGCGAATGCCCGGCACTTGCACAGAACCACTACAAAAAGAGGCATTATTCAGTGGCAAAAGCCCTCCACTGGAGCCTGTGCAAGAAACATCAGCTACCTTGCAGTAATAAGTGGTACGAGCACCAACCAGAGGGAGTAATAGAAAACGATCAGGCAAAGATCCTCTGGGACTATGGTATCAGAACGGATAGGGTGATACGTGCAAATAGACCAGACGTGACGTTGATTGACAAAGCCAAGAAGAAAGTATCACTCATTGATGTCGCAATACCATGGGACACCAGAGTTGAAGAGAAAGAGAGGGAAAAAATGGATAAGTATCAAGATCTGAAAATAGAAATAAGAAGAATATGGGATATGCCAGTGGAAATCGTACCCATAATCATAGGAGCACTAAGCACGATCCCAAGATCCCTGAAAAGGAATCTAGAAAAACTAGATGCTGAAGTAGCTCCAGGACTCATGCAGAAGTGTGTGATCCTAGAAACGCCGCACATAGTAGGAAAAGGGATGGACTCCTAAGGAGGCAGGATGCAACCCGGAACCCCACACTATAAATACCACCCAGTCGAATTGGAGAACTGTGATAGAGCAAAAAAAAAAAAATAAATAAATAAATAAAAAATAATAATAATGAAAAAGTAAATCCACAGTAGTATGCCTTGATTTTGTTATTTGAAATATATGAAAAGCAGAAAGCTTTCGATGACCTGCACGGCCCCCCTGTCAATCGACATGAGAAGATGGCAGAATCAGGCAGTGTATATCAATAACAGTTTTGATAAAGATATAAAGAAATAATAAGTAAATCTAGTCGCAACTTATGAATTTCATGTTTCTATTATTCCCATTTTATGAAAGGGGTTGACATCGCCTTCTCATATTCCCCAAAACCCATAGAAGCGAAATAGAATCTTACCTCCTCGCAGTCATTCGAGATCTACTCTCAATAGGCTTATCATTCCTACGTGGAGAACATGAAGGATATCCAATATTTTGGTATTTGGTGATCATCCTCTGCAGGTACCCTATTAAAGAAGAGATTCCGCGAGGGAAGGAAGGTATGGCTGTGAATTCGTTTTGCATCTCGACTCCCTGTATCTGAGGATGTATTCTTGTACCTTTTTGGGCTGCACCGTCTGGAGTCTGATTGGGTTATGTGCACAATGAAAGGAAAGCAACGTGGCGACGAATATCTCGGAATGCGATGCTAAGTTTTTCAGCAAGTGTAAACTACGACCTTTGCCTTGAAACCTTCTACAAATTCATGCTTTTCGCCAGGGCCACTCAGATATATTCATTGCATGGAAAATTAATAAATTTATTTACTTAAATATTAAAGATTATACTCGCTCAGACCTCATTCTGAGCCAGTCATATTTTTACGGGGCATTTTTCACTCCCCTACATATTTCAATAGTTTTACGGCATTCTTTACAGAATGACGTATTATATTAACCCGGGTGTTCGGATGACGTTTGGCGATTTTAAAATTTCCGAAAATAATCTACTACGCAGTAAGAATTAGAATCTTTGAATTCGAATCCAATGTGAAAATGAATAATTTTTCCCAAAAGATTAGTTAGTGATTTGATGACTTTCTTGCAAAATACTGATTTTTATGTTTAGTTCAGCTTAGTTTGAACTGTTGATGATATTAATATGTATTTGAACAAATATTAAGAAATATAAGCAATGATTCCTTGAACTCCATCTCTCAGGCTTAATTTGTTTTTAGTTCATAAACGAAAAACCTTGAAATGTTTAGTTTTTGTTTTATTGTTTCTAAATACACTCTTCTCTCTCTCTCTCTCTCTCTCTAAGGTGACTGCTTGAAGTACTCGCGATGTCCATCATGCAGTGTATAATATGATCAATAGTAAACCCTTTCATATAGAATTGAAAGTCAGAAACTTTCCTGTTTTTTTATGAAGTTAATATTTTAAATCTATCGTCCTTCATTGACAGTTGTCTTTTTAGCTTTCCAAAGCCCACACCTAGAAATATGTAAAAGATTTGTAAGCAAAATACCAATAAATAAAAGGAAGTCCAGCCTCGCGCATTTTGATATTTTAAATGCCATTTCAATCCTTAATAAAACCTTTCATCCTGTGACTTTGGGATAAAGTTTTCATTTTATGCAATGACTATTTTGATCATTGCTCAGAGACTCTCAAGTTCCACCTGCAATCCTGTCAGTTTGTCTGTTTCGCTTTGGTTTTTATCAGTTGCGATAAAGTAGAAAAAGATGTTACACGAAAAGTGTCCTCTTCTTGATACTCTGAAAATGGTAGATGGATTTTTTTCGGGGATGGTGTGCTGGGATGGAGTGGGGCTTGGGGTGGGGTAGTGTGGTGGTGGTAGTGGAGAGTTGCGGTGGTGGAAAAGGGGAGGGGTGGTGCTGGGGTGGTAGTGTGGAGCAAGGGTGGAGGTGAGGTTAAGTGAGTCGGAGGGGTGGGGTGCTGTTGTGAGGGGTTGGGGTGGGTGTGGGGAGTGGGGAAGTTGTTTGGGGTCGGGTGTCACCCGAAGAACATTTTAAAAAGTTAACAAACTTATCATTAACGATGACACAAACCTTCTGACTTGCAGACAAATTTGCTTTTGTCGTATGTGGGTCGGTATTTTGTTTTCTGTCATATGTTCCGGAAATGAATATTGATTCGGTTACTTATCAAGGAATGTTTCTTACCTTTTTTGTTCTAAAGAATGATTTTATAATTGCTTTTAGCCACTTATTTCTTTTGTTTTACAGTCAGTTATAAGAAGTATTCCGAATTTTAAAGTGTCGATTTCCTTACGTAAGTTGACTTTCAGAGAGAGAGAGAGAGAGAGAGAGAGAGAGCAAAATTACTATTTCTTCTTAGGGAAATCCAATTACATTTAATAAAAAGATGTATTCAAAAAATGCAAAGGGAATCCGCTTTTCCACTTTGACAGATGCCAAGAGGCTTTGTAGAATGACGGGGAACATCCTTCACCTTGATTGATCTACCTGACAGGTGTTTTGGGGGGTTGGGGGAAAGAGGGAGAGTTCGGTCGGTGAGTTATTAACCACACTCATGTGAATGACTTGGGTGTGATGCAGTACTTCAGATAAAACAAGAGATGAGTTCTCCTTTGTGTGAAAAGCAGGGAGATATTCCTTTGTAAGTTTACTGCCATCATTTGGAAGGCTTTTGTAACATTATATTCAAAACTTTATTTATTTAAGAGTTGATTTATCAATGTAATTATGGTTCGATCATTTAATGAAATGTTTTTAAAACTTGATTCAATGTCTATTTACTTCAAAGTTAGTACGGCTTTGATGAAAAAAATCTGGGTTCCCTGAATTTCATTTTTTTTACTATGAAGCTCTCTTGACATTAAATGACACCTCGTAATTAATAAATTAATCAAGATAAATATTACCTCAACAATGGACATTGAAATTCCCAGGATCATTATTCATGACGTGCCATGACCTGGGAAAACCAGAAGGTCACTCAGTATTGGTGGTGACATCTGGTGACAGGAGTTAAAAGCTTTGTTGATTATTCAACTTTCGTAGCATGGCTGGTGTTACTTAGGATATGACAGAGCACCTGGACGTTATTTAGTCTCAGTTATAAGTAACAGCCAAGTTAATTTCCTTACCGAGATACAGGTAACATTCTACAACAATAACGTTTAAATGACAGTATTAAAAGGTAGGTTATTTGCCTCTTAAAATGACATTATAAATATTTTATTTTGAAATATACACTCTCTATAGGACTGCATGCTTTTCATTTCAGTGGTTTCTTGTATGTCAAAAAAAAAAAATAATAATTATTAACAGCGCAAATCTTATATCAAGAGCCTTATCGAATCAGAACTTAAGACTGAATTGAAACTACAAAGATACCTTTTGGTAATTTCTTCCTTCAGTCTGTATCTTAGCCCCACCATTCCAGTCTATCTGTCAGCTATCCACCTGCCAGTCTGCCTGAATTATATACGGTAACTATATCTCTCCATCCTGCAACACAGTCTGCCATCCGTGTCAGTCAGTATGTCTGTCAGCTGTCTACCCGTCAGTCTGTTTGAATTCTATAATAATTTGAAATGTAGATCCTACTGTTGCAAATTCTCGGACTTCCGAGTAAATCTAAAATCATGATCCTCACAGTCGACTCTCTCTCTCTCTCTATCTCTCTGCTCTCTCTCTCTCTCTCTCTCGTTATATATATATTTGCGTTATATTTGTAAAATAAGATAAAAATGAAGGATATTAAAAGTATATTTTGGTGGACATGTATAAAGGCTTCAGCTAAAGCGGTTGATATAAATCTTTCTTTTATATATATATATTCTATATTATACATATATATATATATATATATATATATATTATATATATATATATAATATATAATAATATATATATATATAATATATATATATTATATAAGAAGAAAGATTTATATCAACCGCTTTAGCTGAAGCCTTTATATATATATATATATATAAGAAGAAAGATTTATATCAACCGCTTTAGCTGAAGCCTTTATACATGTCCACCAAAATATACTTTTAATATCCTTCATTTTTATCTTATTTTACAAATATACGCAAGCATACGTATATATATATATATATATATATAATATATATATATATATATATATATATATATATATACGTATGCTTGCGTATATTTGTAAAATAAGATAAAAATGAAGGATATTAAACGTATATTTTGCTGGACATGATAAAGGCTTCAGCTAAAGCGGTTGATATAAATCTTTCTTCTTAATATTGAATTGTTGACACTTCTTCCTTTAGGTAATTCTATCTGCTCTTTTCTGTACTCTGTCTCTCTCTCTCTCTCTATATATATATATATATATATACCGAAGAAGAAAAGTAAACATCAGTCATGCATACCAAGAGACAGAGGCGGATCTTGTTCCAGAAAATCAGAAAGTGGAAAAGGTCTTGCAAAAGAAAAAAAAATGCATGGAAAGTTATAGAACTAAAAAGTAAGATAGAAAATGCAGAACAAAAGATTATACAATCAAAAGAAAATGAAAAAAAACGGGACTTGGAAGAAAAAACCCTATTAAATATCAAGCAAAATCCCCAAACTATTATACTCATATGCGAAGAAGATGAATAAAAGAAGAATAGAAATAGGCCCTCTAAGAATTGAAGGGAGATTAACGAATGAAAAAAAGGAAATTTGCAACATATTGGCAGAACGATATAAGAGAGAATTCACCCCTAGAATAGATAATGAAGATAATGATATAGAAGTAAGGGATGAAAATAGTGAATATTTAGCTGACATAGATATTAATGAAGCTGATATTGTGCAGGCTATTAATGAAATTAAAAATGGAGCTGCTACAGGGCCGGATGGAGTGCCTGCTATTTTGTTAAAGAAAGTAGTTCATTCTATCGCAAAGCCACTTGCAATATTATTAAGACAAAGTGTAGATACAGGCAAGATTTATGATGAACACAAATTAGCATATATTACCCCTACTTTCAAAAGTGGATCAAGACTAGAGGCAAGTAAAATTATAGGCCTGTGAGTCTAACATCACATATTATGAAAGTGTACGAAAGGGTAATGAAGAAAAATATTATGAAACATTTAATAAAAAATAAATTTGTTTAATAAAGGACAACATGGTTTCGTACCCGGAAAAAGTACAAACCCAACTGTTAGTCCACCGTGAGAACATATTCAAAAATTTGAAAAGCGGAAATGAAACAGATGTGGTTTATTTAGACTTTGCAAAAGCTTTTGACAAAGTAGACCATAATATATTAGCGAAGAAAATTAGAAAACACAATATCGTGGATAAAAGTAGGAAGATGGTTAAAAGAATTTTTACACAACAGAAAAACAGATAGTATTGCAAACGACGAGAAATCGGATGAAGCCAAAGGTAATATCCGGTGTGCCGCAAGGTACGGTGTTAGCTGCAATACTGTTTGTTATTATGATTGCAGATATAGACAGTAATGTTAAGGATTCGGTAGTGAGTAGTTTCGCAGATGACACAAGAATAAGTAGAGAAATTACTTGTGATGAAGATAGGAACGCTCTACAAAGAGACCTTAACAAAGTATATGATTGGGCAGAGGTAAATAGGATGGTATTTAACTCTGATAAATTTGAATCAATAAATTATGGAGACAGAGAAAGAAAGCTATATGCATATAGGGGACCTAATAATGAGACAATCACAAATAAGGAAGCAGTTAAAGACCTTGGTGTGGTGAAGGAATAGGAACATGTTATGCAATGATCAAATAGCAATTCTGTTGGCAAATGTAAAGCAAAAATGGGAATGTTGTTACGGCACTTCAAAACAAGAAAAGAAAAAAAAAAAAACTAACACATGATTATGCTTTATAAAACATATGTTCGTAGTCCACTTGAATATTGCAATATGATATGGTACCCACACTATCAAAAGGATATTGCACAAATAGAGAGTGTACAAAGGTCCTTTACAGCTAGAATAGAAGAAGTTGAAGACCTTGACTACTGGGAAAGACTACAATCCTTAAAATTATATAGTCTAGAAAGGAGAAGAGAAACGCTTACATGATAATTCAGGCATGGAAACAGATAGAAGGAACACAAAATATCATGGAACTAAAAATATCAGAAAGAGCAAGCAGAGGTAGATTAATAATGCCCAAAACTATAACAAGAAAAATAAGGAAAGCACACAGGACATTAATCCACTACGCACCAGCATCGATAATGCAGCGTCTATTCAATGCGTTGCCAGCTCATCTGAGGAATATATCAGGAGTGAGCGTAGATGTGTTTAAGAATAAGCTCGACAAATATCTAAACTGCATCCCAGACCATCCAAGATTGGAAGATGCAAAATATACCGGAAGATGTACTAGCAACTCTCTGGTAGACATTCGAGGTGCCTCACACTGAGGGACCTGGGGCAACCCGAACAAGATGTAAGGTCTGTAAGGTAAGGTAAGGTCTCTCTCTCTCATATCCCCTCTGATAAAGCAGGACGGGGCCATTTAACGATGATGCCTTTCATGAAGTAACACAAACTAGTTTCTTCTTTAGATATTTTCTCCCTTCTTCTCTCCTCTCTGCTCTCACTCTCTCTCCCTTTCTCTCTCTCTTCTCCTCCTCCTCCTTCATATTCCATGATTCGCCTAATGACGTAGTCTCTATGCAAGAAAACGTCTTTGTCTTTGGTAATAAAGACAATAAAAGATACTGAGGGAACTATAAAAGTCATGCAATTTTTTTCATTGTATTATTTTTTCATCTAAACGTAGCCTTGGCTCACTAAGATGAACTCTTCAGTAATTGCAGACTAGTTAAGTCTAAAATATGTTTATATTTACAAAAGTTATTTTTAAATTATTTAACGATGTTCCTCCACAATGCTATTTGGTCTGTTTATCGACCTGTGTAGCCCTGGTCAGAAAGCAATAACTGGTGTATCTGGTATCTATATTTTCACACGGTACTTGAAGATTTGAATAGATTTTAATTGACAGATCCCCAAATGTAAGCGTTA
>NC_087200.1:206912106-206929606 GCF_015104395.2 Macrobrachium nipponense
TCTCCGTTTCCGCCTTTTAGTGTGTATACAGAGACTGAAAGGGAGAAGATAAATAAAACATACAGGAAGAAGAAATTCCTACGTTGTGCAAGTTCATGTGTGTTTTTGTTTGCCCATTTTTGGTCGTGTTAATGCAGAGACTGAAAGGGAGAGAAAAAAAGTAGATAAAAGAAGGAGTAATTCCTGCATCTGTCAACACGTGACATTCAACTTATATGTAAAGGCCATCCATCGTGTATTTTCGCCCCAGTATCAAACAAATCGTATATTAGTCTTTGCATTAAAAATCAAAGCACGTGTCAGATAAACCCCCTTTATTTGAGCCTCCAATGGATTGACATCAAGAATGCTGTTGGGGAATTGTTTAAAATTGAATTGGAGTGGAGAAATCAATTTACATTTTTTTTTTTTCTTTTTGACATTCAGTACGAGGAAGGGTCGGTCATAATTCTAAACGATTTTGACACGCGTGTATTATTTGGAATTTTCCTTCGGAACGCAGATAAATTTTAGATGTATTTTCTGTCACTTTTTTTTTTTATCAAACAACAAGAGTTATATGTTCTTCTAGGATGTTTAAAGAAATAGAAGGAGATTCATTAAATAAATTCAATTCGGTAGTTACGTCAGTCGTTTCAATTTTCCGATATCAGAGAACCTAGGTTTTGAAATAGCGCAGTAATTTCTCATTGAACGCTTTTTGTTAAAAGGACGATCCTATTATTAGTCTCTTTTATCGCGTAGTTAAGGAAAAGGAGGAAAATACAATAAAAAAAAAAAAGCGATGGACGTTATTACTGCATTAAATAAAGCTGGCGATATGTATATATGTGTATATATATATATATATATATATATATACATATATATATATATATATATATATATATATATATATATATATATATATACATATATATATACATATATGTATTTCGAACCCTTATTTCATGACCCTGTTCACTGTAAATTATGGCAAAAAATTATAAAATGATGCATGACAAGAGTATACATATGTATTAGGCATAACGATGTTAGTGGTATGTATATCTATGTATCTCTTAAGGTATCGGGTATAAAAGCAGCCATGTCATGTTTTCTGAACACTGAAAAATGACCCAATTTATCCAGTCACAGACGTCTAGACAGCGACAGAGAGAGAGAGAGAGAGAGAGAGAGAGACAGAGACAGAGACAGACAGACAGACAGACAGACAGAGGTCGTATATCGACATGATGAGACACCAACATCGTTTCCTTAAAGAATTGTAGACATAAAAGGTGTGCAAATTCCAAATAGCTTTCCTTTATTATTCGAACGTATTTCAATGATTTTACCTGACTTGTTTTACCTGTAATGCCTCTCATATAATTATTTTTTCGTTCGAATACTCGCATTCTTTAAAAGGGGAATAGAAATTTTACTCCCATAACAGTTATTTGTATTTGAGTCAACTACTCAATATCACTCTCCTAAATAAACCGATTCTCCCAAAATTGGGATTAAAAACTCCAGTGAGAAATGATGACTTGGTGAACATATTGCAATTAATTGAAACCATTATCCTTCTTTGCTTGTGTGTTTTATAATAATAATAATAATGATAATAATAATAATAATAATAATAATAATAATAATAATAATCTGGAAAAAACTAGAGGCTGAAGTAGCTCCAGAACTCATGCAAAAGAGTGGGAGCCTAGAAACGGCGCACATCAGTAAGGAAAGTGATGGACTCCTAAGGAGCCAGGATGCAACCCGGAACCCCGCACTATAAATACCAACAAGTCGAATTGGAGGACTGAGAAAAAAAAAACATATATATATATATATATATATATATATATATATATATATATATATATATATATATATATATATATATATATAGATAAAATAATAATAATAATAATAATAATAATAATAATAATAATAATAATAATAATATAAATAAATATCTTCTCATTAACTTACCCTAACACACACGAATGGACCCAAGGCAATTTGCTATTTAGTGACATATATTTTCCTTTGAAACTAATAAAGTAATGATAATCACAACCAGATTGTATTATGGGGGGAAAATTGTACCATGAATTACCCTTCCAGAGTAAAATGGTGATGTCCTCATAAAATGAGCACAATTGATATATGTCGAGTCTATGGCCGTGCAAACGTTTTTGAGAGAGGTGAACATTGTTGTAGTGTAAAGCAATACTGTGACTTTTGCTACAGGAGCCATAGGTCGTAAAAAATCAGAAACTTTGCTTTTTTGAATCAAAGGTGTTCTTAAAAAAATTGTTAGTTTCTCTCACGGGACGAAGTTTATTTTATTCACACTCGTCATAACAAAACAAAATTGCTTTGTAAGCGAGCAAAGAACATTACACAAATACCATCTAATAACAGCAAGAATAAAATATGCGAATAAAGATAAACAGAGAGAAGATAATGAATTGGTATCACTTATCAAATCGCTTCCTAAATATAAGCAAATGATTACATATTGAAAATTTGTAATCATTCTTGTATGTACAGTGAGTGAACAGCCTCAAAATATAGAAGTTCTGTGACCAAGTGAGAAAGATTTGTCCCATTATGTATCACATATATTCCTTAAATGTTGAGCCTTCATTATGTTAGTGGGAATATCTTTTCTTATTCAAAACTTGAACAGTTTCATAGAGAGAGAGAGAGAGAGTGAATAAATTTTAAAGTTCTCAATAAATTATAAAAAAAAATGAAAGCTTAAGTATAGAAAAGGGGGACCTTTGAATAAAAAAGCGGAGAGTTCTTGGGGAGGGATGACCAAACATTTCTGTTAAAATATTTAACCAAACACTTACTGGATCATAATAAGTTTTTGAACCGTCATCAGACGTTCGAATCATGCGTGTATCTATAATTAACGGATAACGTGCTGTAAACGCATTAAAAATGAAAAACTCAACCAAAATGAAGAGTTTTGTACAAATAAGAAACTCAGAATGGAACAAATTTATGCAGAAAGAGAACTGAGTCTTCATACAAAATTTTGATGAGGAATTCTTCACCTAACGAAGGAATTCAAACTTCATTTAACTCCCTCGAACATTTTCGAAATTTTCTCAATAATGGAATCATTTTAAGGAATCTACAATCAAGAGATACATTAGAATCACATTATACTTGAAGATGATCTGGCAGAGAGGATGGTTCACTAATAAAATAATAAGAAATTAGAATGTAAAGCATTAAAAAGAATTCTAAGACCCATATCTGGGGTTTGTTTGCAAGCTGGGCAAGTATGCAACAAAAAATAATCTTCCTGTCCTTTCCAGTTACCTGTTGGTCCACCGGCGTCACAAATGCTTGTGAATACTTAGAAAATAGCGTAGAAAATAGTAACAGGAAATGAATCGACTTAGAAAAATTTCTCAGAGGAGACAAATCTGCTGAATTCTTGGACGACAGAAAAGCCTCTCCTTGTGGACGAAGGCGACCTGGAATGTTAATCACAAAAGACAAAGTTATTGGCTTCTTTGGTGACCTCCTCTGCCAAAGTCTTCGAATCCTTTGATAACTATTGACACAAACAAAGGCCCAAGAGAGAGAGAGAGAGAGAGAGAGAGAGAGAGATTATCTCTTGCAATCTCTTGCTCCTTCCAACATACTCAAAGGAACAAATTCTTAATTAAAGAGGTGTTTCTTGTACTTTCATTTTCCCCGGAGCTTAAGACCCTAATCCCGTCGAAAGAACAGAGAATATTTCCATGCCCTGAAAGGGAGGAACCAGATGGCAATAGGATGTTGTTAATGTCGTTTTCGTATTGTTAGTGGAAGAGCAAAATTATAATTAATTCAAGAACGGATTTTATTGTAGAGATTTTGGTTTTGTTTAAAAAAATAAATGGAACATTTTCTTTAATGGCAGACAATTTTAATCGTAAAGATTTCGTTATTTCGATTTTCATGAGAACTAAATTATTTAAACGTTTTTTTTTCTATTTTCATACGACTTGGGGCATTAGTACACAGGAAGTTCACATGTGGCTAGATAAATAATTTTTGCAATGATCAATATCTAATTTAACGTTACAAAATATATTCTTCAATAAGCTATACATACTTCAGAACACTGAGACTAATCACCTGCATAATTACATATAAGCTTTCTGTATATCTTTTAAATTTATTTAACACCTTTACATGTGTTTTTAGAAGATACACCAAATACTATATATTTTGGATCAAACAAATCATTTATCCTAAGCATTCCATCTGTAAACCTCACCTTAAAACCGAAGCTTTTTTTAATGAATGTCAGAGGAGTGTTTACGCTTATAGTTACTAGTAAGTCCAAAATCTGACACCTTCATGTGGCTCTTTGCATTTTGTCAGTGAAAGTATATGAAAAAAGTACGAGTACCGTGGAAGATAAGAGCTCTATCCTAGACAATCTTCAGTTTTACGAGCACTTACTTAAATTAACAAAGGTCTGTAAATCATAGAGGTGTGTCATGCCGGTTAATTCCCTCGTGTGTGTGTGGGTGTATGTGTGAGGGGTTGAAATAAAATAGACTATTAAATACCGGCTATTCACCAATTCTTAGATCTTGGTCGTTCGAATAAAAGATCTTGATGGCTTTGTGACTGATAATATACTTCATAGAGAAGAAATGGAACTGGTATTGTATCCTTCCCATTTTAATATAAATTGAAAGTTGACTTCAGGCTCCTCAACCAATCAATTTCAATCATTCTAACTGATATCATAAAGAAATATCATACCATGAAATAAACATCTTACACGAAATAACCAAGAAAATAAGAAGGGACGGAGTTTTTAAGTGTTTGCTCACAAGATTTTGTGTTCCACTCATGCATTTCCCATACTTCGGAGAGAGAGAGCGAGAGAGAGTAAAACCCATTGACCTACAAAAGGCAATAGCGACGATCAAAAATACCGCAGACATACTTGCTTGAGAAGAGGTAAGCATATAATATATATATATATATATATATATATATATATATATATATATATATATATATATATATATATATATATATATATATATATATATATATATATATATATTTGACCTTCACTCTAACCCGGGCTGTTCCGAACCCCCGAGTAACACTTAATTTCAAAGGTCTCAAAGATACATTAAAAAAACATTATTACGTGAACCATCAATTTATATGCATAGTGTTCACCCAGTAAATTAAACCCCTTTGTTAATATTTTTATGCTATCTATATGTAGTAGCAATACTGCTGAGTAATAGAGTCTAAATAGATTGTTCACACTTCCTTTGATCCTGAAAAATGTACAGTTATAGTTACTGTTACTGAATGTTGCAGTTTCGTATTCTAAAGGTTTTCAGATCATGAAAGTCAATAGTTTTGAAAATTGGAAAAAAGATACATTTAAAGTTCTTAAAAAAGAAGATGTCATTTTTATGAATAGACATTCACTATTAGCTCATAATTCATGAATTAACTGTATTGCCTCTCATACAAACAGCCTTATAAATAATCTGTAAATATAGATATTAGAATACTTTCCAGTACCTTGTACGTAAGGTAGACTCGAGATAATGTTAATTTAAATAAAAGCTGGACGTAATTACTATATCTATTTATATCTGAGTTGGTCTCGGTCGAAAGGAATTGGTCAATTCCATTATTAAAAGCGTTGTTATTGCTACAAAAGATCTATTTATTATATCAGTAATAAGAGAGAGAGAGAGAGATAGAGAGAGCGAGAGAGAGAAGAGAGAGGAGAGAGAGAGCAGAGAGAAGATAGCAATTTAATGAACTATTTAATCTTATTTCACACAGAAATTATTAATGATCATAATCTCATCCTACACGAACGGTTTCGGTATACGTTATAGCGATGTTTTCTTGTTTAGAGAGAGAGAGAGAGAGAGAGAGAGAGAGAGAGAGAGAGAGAGAGAGAGAGAGAGAGAGAGAGAGAGAGAGAGAGTACAAATTTGTGAACGACAGCATTATTAAAAGCGAAACGTATATCTTAAAAAAGAATATATCCTAAAAGAGACGAATAAAAAAAAGTATTTCAAATATTTCGGAACGCAAAATAAAATAATTTCCATTTCATGACTGGGACATGGCGTCTCTTCCCTTTTCAGCTGTTCATAATTATTTTAATGGGATCATATCAGGATTCATGGGGGGAGTGGAGGGAGGGGGGTTAAAGGAGAGGTTTAGAGATGGGCTCACCACAACCAATGTCAAATATATATATATATATATATATATATATATATATATATATATATATATATATATATATATATATATATATATATATAACGTAGGTAATTTCCTGCATGAAAGAATATGTTTTATATCTCCATTTTAGTCTGCGTCAGCTGTTCAACATTCGATGCCATATATATATATATATATATAATATATATATATATATATATATATATATATATATATATATATATAGATATATATACTATATATCTATATATATAGCTAAATTGAAGAAAGGAAGTGGGATTGGAGATAAAGGAAAAGGCCAGAAAGTGGCTGCAGCTATATCACTAAGGGACGCTGCAAACACCCTTCAGAAGTACCTACAGTGCACCACGTAAGATGCACTGACGGCTCTACACCACTGGGGGTTGCTGCTCTGGATAATTCTGAAGATGACAGATGCCTCTTGATTAGAGGAAAGCCTAACAAGAAGTTGAGAGCAGCCATTAAGCTGAAGGCCAGAATCCCAGACTGGCCTCTTTGAACATATCTAGGCTGATAAGTGACTGATGCAATTATCTTGAGTTAATATAACACAGAATACGAGATCACAAGGCCATGTCATGCTTCAATATGAGAGGAAGCAATTGATTGCATTAAGTAAGACGTAGCGAGACAAATTTGCTGAAATATTATTGCCAGGGGACAGTTTACAACAAAGATTAAATTAGAAAACAAATTATTGGTCGATTTAACGAAAATTGAGTATTTACTTGTTTTCGTTACTTAAGTATAATTAATTACTTTACATTACCTTCGCACGAAACGGATAACTACTTTCAATAACACCCTACATGAAGAGCTATTCTAGGTCACTACAAATTTATCAGTATGTGAAGATATAAAAAATTTACAGTATCTCAGTCGGAAGTCAAATATATAAATTTGTCTGGATACTCAAGCTGTATGACGGGAACTTAGTACTTCAAAGAAGTAAGAAACACACACACGCACATAAACACACACCCAAACATATATACCAAATGATAAATACATCACAGAAAACTAAACTAGGCAGGAAAAACCCATTGGGCTGCAAAAGTTATATCCCGAACATCACCAAACAAAAAGCGGAGAGACAAAAGACCTTTGGAATTGATAGGAATCGGTCCCCGGAGTCTCGTTTGAGTAGAATTCAGACCAAAACCGATAAATCTCTTCACTCGGAATAATATATAGAGTCTTCAATTAGGTAACAAGAGGTTCCACTTCCCTTTATGGTCTGGTTCGATATCAAACTTAATTTTTTAACGTCGCTTCTGGTTTCTTTAAAATATAATGGGGTGTTTTTGTGATGTCACTGGGAATTGGATACAGAGAAGAATTGTGTCTAGTAACACTCTCGAGTATTATGTTACTGCAGTTAATAAGACAATTAAGAATTTATAATTCTATAATATTTTTCCTCTTTCTATAGGACTGACAAAGTTTTACATATTTTGCGAAGACTGTACTTTCTTATGCAAAGGCTCTTACTGTGACTGGAATCGATTTCAGAAATGTATGTATGTACGTATGTGTTTGTGTGTATATATATATAAATAATGTACAATATATAACAAAAATAAGTATAAAAATTTGTATATATTTATGCATGAGAGAGAGAGAGAGAGAGAGAGAGAGAGAGAGAGAGAGAGAGAGAGAGAGAGAGAGATTAATTAACTCATTTCTCTGGACTGGGCTGTGGACAACCTACAGGAAATAAAACATATGCAAAATTTTGACAAAATTAACAACAACTGCAAATGAAAATTTTAACAGATTTCGTCTCAGAGGAAGTAACACGTCAGCCAATTTATCTAAAATGATAACCCGCTAATATTTTCGCCGAAAAATTAATATGAAACTCCGTTGGAGACAAGAAAGAACTGTAGTGTTATCACGTAGCACAAAGCTCATGCATTTTTACAGTAAGGTTTTGAAAAAAAAAAACGGAACAGAGAGAGAGAGAGAGAGAGAGAGAGAGAGAGAGAGAGAGAGAGAGAGAGAGAGAGACGGTGTCAAAAGCTTAAGAAAGAAATGTTTTCATAAATGTATATATATACTATATATAGATATATATATATAATAATATTAGACTATGATATAATATATATATATAATAGATTATCATACTAGACTATATACATATATGATATGATATATATATTATACTATTATAGATATCTATACTTACTATATACTAAATATAGTATATATGATATACTAAGATATATATACATACATATAGATTGATTTAGTATTAATATACTAATATGATATATCTATCTTATATGATATATATAATATTAGATATATACATATCGATATCATTATACTTATTATATAATATATTAGTATATATAATATATATATATATATATGCACAAAAATCGTTTCACGCTTTCACTACGTTCATTTCTCAGAATTTCCTTCAAGTTCTTTGTTCTTTTCTGAGTCCATTGTTCCCTGAAGACTCTTTAGTGCCATTCTTGCCTTGAAAGCGACGTTTTCCCCTTAAGGTCCAGGGAAGAAGAATATCTAGTAGTCCACCGAGATTCTGAGTCAAATTAATAACTATTTGAATTTAATTTTGAATTTTAAGGTTCTTTAGAACGATTCTTCTTGTATCCATTTATCTATTCATTTATTCATTTGCTAATTTACTTTCTCGTTTCAAATAATTTATCTCTCTTTCTCCGTTTTTTTTTATTTCCTTCTGTTACTGCTTTCAAATAAACACCATATTCTTTGGAAGCTTGAATTTCAAGTCAATGGTCCCCGTGGGCTTCTTCCACATGTTCATCGTTTTAATAATAATAATAATAATAATAATAATAATAATAATAATAATAATAATAATTTTCTGTCCTTGCTCAGGTGTACAATAATAGCTTTTGGCAAATGGAGTCGTGGACCACACATCTTCCATCCGATTTTAAAATATTTTGCATCCCATCCAACTCTTGCCACGATATTCCCTGCTTAATGATGGTGCATTCCAGCTTGGTGGGAATTAGTCTTGGGTTGGGGGAGCCATCGATCTCGGCTGCATTATACGAAAGAAGACATTCATCACCAAGGTTGTGGCATGCAATGCCCTCAGCTGCTATCAAAGTCGTCAAGAGGAATTGTGGAAGGAATCGGATGAAACTGGAAGAGCAACGTTAAGAATGCCTTTGATTATCTATTTTTAAGTTCACCTAAGTATGGAAATTACCTGAAGGGAACTATATCTGCACTAACTAAAAGATTAATATGCATGCACATATCCTTTACATGTAGCATTAAAATATGGCCTATGCACTTTTTCTACACAAACAGGCATAGCCACATACATTTAACACAAAGTATGCTATAATTGCCAGGATTTGATAACGAAAACTTGAATCCTAAATTATTTGGGATTTGGCTACCTGAAAACATTCTAGGCATCATATCGTAAAATTAGATGAGTTTTCACGCGTTACTTCTCGTTAAAAAGTCATTAAATCAGTTATTTGCTTGGCTTGAAATAGTAGCTCTTCAATAACATTAAACTAATAGTCCTATTACTGACAAAACAACGCGGAAGTTTCGAATAAAACAACTTGCCTTGAAGAGATAATTATAAAAATAACGGAGAAATAGGTTTCTAGAATGAAAATCCAGCATAACAACTAATGCATTAACTACACGCCCCAAAATTAGTGATTGTATATCCTCTCCACAGCTCTAAAAGTCTCCTTCACAGCACAAAAGCAATAAGAACTCTGATCCGAAACCTGACGTGACCTCAGGAAAGGTTCCGACCTTCATAGGTTACAACAACGAGCAAAAGACCTGTCAGGTGACACTTGGAAAACAGTAGAAATGTATGTATGCAATTCGGTTATTATCATTATTATCATCATCTTCTTCTTCTGCTTCTTCTTTTTTATATTTCGCTTGGTGTCATTTTGTTTTCATATAGGATGAATTAAACTGTTTTTTTTTTTTTTAAGAATAAGCTTAGCAATAGTTTGATGGTACAGGTCATGCATACCTACTACTAATGAAGAAACTACCAGTTTATGGTGTGTCTACCCTCCAATACTAAACTAAATACAGAAATAAATAAATAAATAGATAAATAAATAAAATACATTATTATAGAAAGATCTCAATTCCGTTCTCCTCAATGTTTTGTATCCATATTAATTTTCTAAGTGTCAGGAATAAAGCAGAAAACTGATAAGCCCTTTCATAACAATAAAATAAATGTATGGCAAAAGAAAACAAATTTAAAATGTTTTTTTTTTTTTTATATTTTGGGGAATATTTCTGTCCATAACACTGTGATAATTACCTGCATTGACTGTGATTTCAACAAAAAAGATTATCGCGTATTTCTCAGCCAATTGCCTCAGCCCGCAGTAGAGAAAGGTCAATATACAAGAATGATTCATTTAATTGTGTTCTAGAGCCACCAGTAGTTCTGTGTTTTCCACAAATGGGTAAAAAAATGCAGTCCATATAAGTCCAATAATAGCAAATGCCCAGTAACTGGCCATCAAAACATGATTATTAATGCATATGAATGATTCAGCTAAAGTAAGGAATAGCAAAGTCAGATTAAAAATAAATCGAAAATGGAAATCAACAGTAGAAGATTAATAGACCGGCTTCTGTGATCTGTCAATTGCAGTCAGCAACTGAAAGTTACAAAAGAGTCACCAGAACTCGAGAACTGAATAATTATCCAGATGAATTGATGTATAATTCAACCTTGGATATAGATAATACATATGCATCTATGTATGAATGCAAATGTGCGTGTATATATGTTTGCAGTTTGCATGTATCCACGCATATTATTCATATCCTAATTTAAAATAACCCTGCCAACCGTTACACTAAGCTCGTTATTCAGCCTGCCATTCATTTTACAATAACACCCCGTTATGGTTGAATTATACATCAATTCATCTGGATAATTATTCAGTTCTCGAGTTCTGGTGACTCTTTTGTAACTTTCAGTTGCTGACTGCAATTGACAGATCACAGAAGCCGGTCTATATATATATATATATATATATATATATATATATATATATATATATATATATATACACTCACACACACACACCCATTGTTATTAAAAGTAGACTTCTATGTGCAAGATCTCTTGCCTCCACTGCTTCAGGTAAACTATAAAAGATCTTGCACATAGAAGTCTACTTTTAATAACAATGGGTGTATTCAATACCTAACTATTTCAGGTTGAAGAGGAACTAAAATGAATGATTCAACCTAATTCAAAGACCTCTGTTATTGCTTCCAGAGCCCGAGTTTGCAGAGAGCAAATTTTCCACTCAATAAACACCGTTTCAACTGACTCTTCCCTTTTGGGCTGCCGTTGGGAAAGCAAAAGAGATGGGTCCTGTACCTAGGCGCTAATATTGCGACTCCATTTTATTTGCTTCCCTAGGAACAATTTATTTAGCTCCGGGTTAGCGTCGGGGTTGCCATGGCAACGGGACAGGTTTGGAAGGTTAGTTAGATACGAGTTGTTATTTCCCCAGTAGGTATTTGAAGGGGGAGAGAGAGAGAGAGAGAGAGAGAGAGAGAGGCCTCATTGTATATGTTAGAGAACCTATAGATTGAGAGAGAGAGAGAGAGAGAGAGAGAGAGAGAGAGAGAGAGAGAGAGAGAAAGGTTACATTGTATCTGTTGGGAAAAGTAAATGAAATAATGGAATCTCATTATTCACAACACAGCACTTTTTAAATAAGCGAAAAAAATAACAGTTAGATAGATAGAAAGATAGATATAAATATGATACTCATAATCTATATCTGATATATTTAGTTATCCAAGGTATTTTTTACTTTTAGTAAATCATGTTGTCTGAAAAGGACTGTGGTGCAAACGGCAGAAAGCTCCCAGTTTTTAATCTTTTTCTATTCTGGAAAAATACAGTATCATAAACATGATTGTGGCTTTTAGCTCATCATAACACAGGTCATTACAGATCATTATTACAGATTTGTATTAGCCGGCTAAAACCCAAAGCTAAATTTCACAATCATTATAGTGAGCATCTCTCGTCCTATGTCAGTCCAGGGAGGACCTCATCAAATGTTCATAGGAAATAGTGAAGAGAGCAGTCACAGTGTTTCAGTTATGATGTAGAAATGATTCAGTTTGTTTTCGAAAATCTAGATTTCTCATTTTATTGGTCTCTTCCGAGAAGGAGTTTTTAGGATACTTAGCGCATGTCATTTTTCTTTGGATGAAGTTTCAGGAAATTTGAAGTTTTGTACAACTGTCGAACTTGCTTTAGAAAAGAGGGCAGTAATTTTCATTTCCACAAATGTCTAATGATAATGACGGGAAACCGCTTGAATAAGCAAAAGTCACTGGAATTAGAACGAGCTTCTTGGGAGAAGAATGTTAAGATCCAGCCGTATTTCCAGGCGGCTGGAAAACGCCAAGTTCCCATGAACTTTCTCAAATGACCCAAACCACTCACAGGCCGCAACTCGTTACTTTATTCAGGGAGAATGGCTGTGGTATGTTATTACCTGTTCTCCAGAAGACAATTTTAAATTTGGCTTTGTGGTATGTCATTTGTTCGCCTTAGATGTAAAACCTCCGGTCGTGGCTTAATGATGTCACTGTTTTTCTATTTTTAGCATTTTATGGAGAGTGAAAGGAAAAATAACTCTTTTTCAAATTGTTTTAAATGGTCTCATAACAGTCAGGTAAGATGACAGCATGCTGCTTTCATGCAAACCACAAATCAGCAGCCATCCATGTCCAAAAACCATTCTTAATTAGCTATACAATGTAGAATAAAAACATCAATATAGGTACAAAAAAAAACGCTAAATAACGCAGGTGTTAAATATTTTTAGAAATTGCAGAGCGAGAAAAATTAGGAATGAAAAATATATAGATAAGTTACCGTGGTGTTAGTTCATCTTTGCCAAAATATTCGAAAACTTTGCGTAATTATCACTAAAGTTCAGTTATTGTTCATAGTTACAGAGGTGAATCATTATCATTATCATATATATATATATATATATATATATATATATATATATATATATATATATATATATATATATATATATATATATATATATATATATATATATATATATAATCTTAGCCTTCAACTATAACATGTCAAAGACGCAAATGAATTTTGGGAAATACCTTTTGAAAACCTT
The DNA here is from genome assembly GCF_015104395.2 of Macrobrachium nipponense. NCBI lineage: Eukaryota > Metazoa > Arthropoda > Malacostraca > Decapoda > Palaemonidae > Macrobrachium > Macrobrachium nipponense. The sequence continues at coordinate 206,925,564 of NC_087200.1, forward strand.
TTTTTGGCAGATATTACCAAACAATAAAAAAAAAACTGGATTTTCACCCAATCCTGATAATCGCAAAACTAGTTGATATTCCCCCCGCCGTTTATGCATGACAGCGCCTTATATGATTGGTCAACGGGCCCTTCAACAAAAATCCCTGTTAATACAAATCTAAATAATTTTTTTTTACTAATAGAAATAAAGTTGATATTCCTTTGAAAATAAAAATTCAAATAACATCAAGTTATAAAACAGATGCAGACACCTTGCTATCGAAGCAGTTATCAAGAAAATAGCAGCAAATTCAAAGGGAACGGCACCATGCACAGCTTTTCGACCGTTTAAAGGGACAATGAACTAGTCTCCCTCTTCTGAAGAGCTGTCCATTTAGGAGAGGTTTTATGATTATGTAGGTGCGTTCAGAAGCGTCACAAGGAGGGCAGAAAACTCAAATCACATACTTGTTTATAATTTACAGCTTTCTGTCATTATGTAGGGAAGGATCGAAGTCTTCTCTTTTAAGAAATGTGACAGAGAGAGAGAGAGAGAGAGAGAGAGAGAGAGAGAAGAGAGAGAGAGAGAGACTACCTTGCACGGACAGTAAAGTGTTTCTAAAACCTGTGTAAAGACCCATCCCGTAATTGGACGAAAATACCTGGGCTAAATTTTCCTAATTCTTCGCCCCCTAACTTGACTTGGCCAAGTTTTTCTTTTCTTTTAATAAGACTTTAATACACTTTAATATTTCCTCGTCCCCGGAGAAGGAAATTTCGTACTTTTCTTAACGAAAATAATATTGAAGTGATGACAGGAACTTTCATCAAAACTTTGATAGTAGGTTTTATCTACCCAAATAGTTTTAGAGATTTGCTGATGCTGTAGTTCTAATCGAGTTTCATCTACCGATAAAATCGTTATTACAAGGATATTAGGTTCCTTACCCCACACATTCACGCACACACACACCCAAACACACATTATATATATATATATATATATATATATATATATATATATATACTATATATATATATATATATATATATATAATATATATATATATATATATATATATATATATATATATATATGTAGTATAATATATATATATATATATACACTATATATTTTTTATATATTTATATATTTTAATATATATGTATGAAATATATATATATATATATAATGTATTTATATATATATATATATATATATATAATATATATTATATATATATAATATAATATATATATATATATATATATATATATATATATATATATATATATATCTATATATATAATATATATATATTATATATATAGCTATATATATTATAGATATTATATATATATATTATAGTATTATATACATATATATATATATATATAATATATATAAATATATATTCTGAAGAAGGCTGAATTGTACACAAATTAAATAACTTCGATGCATATGAGAGATGGCCTTCGTTAGATAATATTTAGTTAAGGCCCTTGTTTAATTGTACTAGTGAACTATCAGGAATAGAACAAATATTATTGTTCTTTGTGAAAAACGAAAAATCGTGTGAAAAAAATGCCAAAATGTTTTAGACTAAATATTTATCTTTCCTCTGAAAATGAATTATCATAGGTGTACAAATGGATATCAGGGGGAGATTTTAAAGCTTCACTCTCATTTTAACACAAGTAAATAGATAAATAAATAAATAAATAAATACATAAATGAAAGGAAAGGGTGCAGAGTATATTTGCGTAACCATAATCACAAAGCTTCACAATTTTCTGAAATATTTGAATCCTTTTCCAACATAATTTCATATTTTACCATAAATATTTAATTTTGCATTTTGTTCTTGGTGTTTGCTGGATGCAAATAAAGAAGATTCAGTTTAGTTCTTTTTCATAAAACTCGAATAAAATATATCATGCATAATATATACACTATATATATATATATATATATATATATATATATATATATATATATATATATATATATATATATATATATATATATATATATATATATATATATATATATATATATATATATATATATATATATATATATATATATTATATATATATGTATATATATATATATATATAGATATATATATATATATATATATATATATATATATATATATATATATATATATATATATATATATATATATATTTATATACACTCACATATATATACTATATATATATATATATATAATATATATATATATATATATATATATATATATATATATATATATATATATATATATATATATATATATATATATATATATATATATATATATATATATATATATATATATATATATATATATATATATATATATATATATATACTATATATATATATATATATATATATATATATATATATATATATATATATATATATATATATATATATATATATATATATATATATATATACATACATATGCAGAAGCCAGGTACTATGTCGTACCTCTAAGTAAATGGGGATACAATCCACAATGAAGTAAATTCCTCTTGTAGTTTAAAATATATATTTCTTGTATAGGATTAAAGCTTTCGACCATCAACTGTGGTCTTGTTCACTAAAGTGTGATATGTTACACTTTAGTGAACAAGACCACAGTTGATGGTCGAAAGCTTTAATCCTATACAAGAAATATATATTTTAAACTACAAGAAGAATTTACTTCATTGTGGATTGTATCCCCATATAGATAATACATATATACATAGATAGGTATATATAGATATATAGATATATATATATATAGATATAGATATATATACACTCACACACACACACACACACGCACACACATATATATTATATATATGGATATATATATATATATATATATATATATATAATATTATATATATATATATAATATATATATACATACATATATAATACACTCACATATATAACTATATATATATAAATATATATATATATCTATATATATATATATATATATATATATAGTATATAATATATATATATATATATATATATATATATATATATATTATATTACATATATACATGAATATATACACTCACATATATATATATATATATATATATATATATATATATATATGATATATATATATATATATATATATATTCCCAGAGATATAATATACATCTCAGAAGCACGGTTCAGCTCGAATTTATTTTTCTTATATTAGCTAGGTAACGAGGATTCGGCGGTTTTTCCTCTTATACATAAGTCCAATAATATTATACTAATATTATACTCTAAGAAGTACTGAACGTCGCTAGAATGAAGTGATATGGCAATAAACAGCATAACAGGATTTCTGATTTCCTCTCTAAATGAGAACAAATCCGAGCCTCTCTCCCCTTTTTTCTCCATTTATCTCACTCTATATCCACATGGCAAAAAATCTGCCTCTCTCTCTCTCTCTCTCTCTCTCTCTCTCTCTCTCTCTCTCTCTCTCTCTCTCTCTCTCTCTCTCACTTTTCCCTTCTGTCTCACTCTCCATCCAGAGGGAAGAATCAGTGCCCCTCTCTCCTCTCTCTCTCTCTCTCTCTCTCTCTCTCTCTCTCTCTCTCTCTCTCTCTACATGATAAACAAATCCAAACCGCCCTCTCTCTCTATCTCTCGTTTACATTTCCCCTTGAAACGTAATAAAAAAAGTGTCGTAATGAGAATCGGGTGTTACTCCATTTTCCTTCCTACCATTTTTCTTGGCCAAACAAATACAATTAACATCTTTACTCTCTTTCTCAATGTTTTTGCGATTTTATCTTGTGTTTTTTGTTTATTGTTTTAGATCGTAGCTGGGTACAACAGATCCACTAATTAACTTTACTATTTCTCTTCTCCTCCTTTTGCATTGCCTGGGCGAATGCAAACGTGCATTCATTTGCACAGATGAGAAAGAGTAAGCTTATGAATGCACCTACGCATATGAAACAGTTAAAGAATGTAGTAATCGAATATCAGCACATATTACAATAGGGGTAAACCCTCTCTGTTTTGATACTGGAGGGGA
>NC_087200.1:206934606-206977106 GCF_015104395.2 Macrobrachium nipponense
AGGATTTACTTGAGGCTGACCAGTTTCAAGTGTGGTCTCCCAGTTAATGTTTTCACTATTACCCATTCTCCTCCCTTCACCAGTAAGCTCCTTCAACCCCCTCTAGTATTTCCATACCACACACGCTATCCCAAAATTATCATCCTATCTTTTTCATTCCCTCTCGGAAGCTCCTTTTCCAAGTGGCTTCAGTCTGTGAGTGGCTACTCTGGTTGACCTAAATAATATTTCTGTTCAGGGATCATGAAACTTCAGTGATGTTCGAGTACTCTGAGTGATTGAACTCCTCAGATCTTTCAGCCTTTTTGTCATCCAAGGAGATAGAAGCCCATCTTTATAAAGCAGTAATGATGTACTTGGAGGTAGGAATAGCCAAATTACACAACCCCACCAGCCTACCGACCCACTTCCCCAACCTTACCTCCTAAATATAAATAAACTTAAAAAGACAGCAGAAAGGTTTGAGATCGTATGTATTATAATTATTATGATTATGATTATTATTATGATGATGATGATGATGATTGTTATTTATATTAGCGTGAAATTCAACCATCCAAAAATTAATGTGTTCATTTGAAGGAAAGAAAGGAAGGTAATAGGAAATAGAGAATTATTATTATTATTATTATTATTATTATTATTATTATTATTATTATTATTATTATTATTATTATTATGGAACAAGCCCACTGGGGCCACTGACATGAAATTCAACCTACCCAAGAATATGATGTCCTCCGAAAGAAGTAAGAGAAGGTAATAGGAAATACAGAAAGAGAAGAGCTTTTATTAGAGAAGACAACATAGTTTGAAGAATTAATAAACAAATAGCTAAAAATGTAAGCAAATTACCGAGAAGAATAAAAATGGGAGAATCGCAGCCTGATTCCAAAGCAGAGACGGACAGGATAAGTGGAGAGAGAACTGTGGAGAAAGAAAACAGAAGAAGAACCAAAAGATAGAAGTACAGAAATTTATTGTGGACTATCGACATATGAAGAGAATATGAAACAGAAACTCTAATCTCTCTGATTTTTTTATTTTTCGAATTTTCTCCTTCAACGTCCACCTATGGAAGGCGAGAGTTAGCAAAATGACGATATCTGTCTCGCATTTTCCGGTCGTTTTCCTCTCTATTTCCTGCCTTTTCATTAATGCTTGGCTGGCTCTTATCAATGGAGGAATATTTACCTAAGCAAATGCGAGGATTTGCTTCTCTCGAATTCTGTATTTTGATTTCTTTTTTAATTTGGATAAAACAAATGATATATGAATCTTTTTTATCGTATGATTACCAAATAGTTTCAGTGACTGATTTCTAACAGACTGGTTTTAAGTTTAGATCAATCAAGTGTTTTAAAATATTAAAAAAAAAGATCTCTAGCTATCATTTAAGTCGGAAATCGGAGGTGCTGTTGATCATTTTTTAAGCCTTGATATCTGCACAAAGGAAAACTGATACTTAGTAACATACTTTAGAGTTTTATTTTTTATTTTTTATCTACTCTTAATCTTTTGCTTTCCAGGGTCGCAAGTGCTCAAAAATTTATACGTTGGTCAGCTGGAATTTCCTTGATTTTTAAACGGTTTCTGCCTGAGACCCGAAAGAAATTACAAAGTCATCTGTTTCTCTATCACTTAATTAGGTTCGCTGATTCCAGTATCAACCAAAAAAGACTTTGGCCCTTAACCTTCAGATCAAACCCTCGGCTGCGTGAATAAAACCGTTTTCTGATGAGCTGGCCGCCTCTTAATTAGCATATCTAATCAAAGTTGTTCAGGGAAGCTCTCGGAAACCAGAGTAGTTGAGGACGAACCAAATAAACGGCGAAAAAGTCTCACATTTTTTTGAAAAGGTTTTATCGATTGAACTGTAATGTTGGAGAAAGAATAATGTTTATGTCTGCATATATATGAATATATATATGTGTGTGTGTGTGTGTTTGTATACAGAGAGTTATTATTGATCAATATCCTTCTTTATAAATCCTTTACACCAGACTAAATTATGTACAAATATACCATCCCATCATTTGCGAAAAACCTGTAATCTAATTTCAGTCAACATGAAACAAAGGAAAAGGAAATGACTCAAAAGCAACAGCAAAAATAGATCTTTAAAAAAGATATTCTGTCAGACATGAATCTTCTGATTCTGAAGCTGCTAAGGCGCTATTTCTTTGATCGCATCATTTTGTGCAAAACAGTTCATAGAAAGAATATAGCTTAGTCATTCTTTAGAGTATATGACGATTGTTTTCACCCTCCTTAGGGGAAGACAAGGGTTATGTGAACAGGGAACACGGATTGGATACTTAACTAGATCGTAGAATGTCTGAAGAAATTCAAACCAGATTGGAGTTGTATTGGGATCATAATGTTTTCACATTTCATATCTTTATAATTGTTGTGTAAAAGTTTATTCGACTTGATCATTATTTCTGTTCTACACTTGCTTTGTGAATTAAATAAATTTTCACAAGTAAATATTATTACCAGACACCAACTTGATCATTGTTTCTGTTCTACACTTGTTTTGTGAATTAAATATAATTCTCACGTGTAAATAATTCTATCAGATACCAATACTTACGTCTTTTAATTTAGAGACACCTTTAGGATACTGAACAGTATTAACGTCACATATAACAATGCAATCAAGTTAACAATTTACTTAAGGATGCCTAAGAAGTATATTTTGCTTTGAAGACTTTTATGTGCATACTCAGATAGCTGATTAACTTGTTTTTCTTGTTACCTGTGACCTCATATTGCTTTCGTTTTTTAAGCTGTACTCTTAAAACTGTTCAGTGTCCTGGAGATGACTTTCTATTAAAAGTTGAAAGTCTTCTTATCTCCTTATATGCTCACGTGAGGATTTCTTATATCCTCTACCCACAGGACCATTGTTGCTTTAAAAGACATTTTATGAATGCAAAAATAAAAGAAGAAACACAAAAGTTTGAACGTACCTTGACCTGCTTCGTGACATCTCTACCCTCTCTTATTTTACCGTTATTTCCGGCGGGATGGGTTTACTGGCATATAAATATAACATGATAAGAACTTTCTTTACGGCAGGCGAAGTTATAAATTGTCGTCTTTGAACGACCTCCACATGAGCCGTGAATTGCGAGCGACAGGTTTCTGATGGGAATATAGAGATCCTATGAGGTTGATAAGATGTTATTATGGAAAGTCCTGAACTTTAGAAGAGAAATGGGATGTTTCTTTGTGCAAAAATAAATAAATAAGTGAATGGCTAGTTGAATGGATCCATATATTTATAAAAAAAATCATAATAAAGAAGTAGATGAAAAAATAACCCAATTTTTAAAAGATATTATGATTTTTATGAGTCCCGTATTGCCTGTCACTTTCTGTTACTTCTTTCTAATGAATCTCAAGTCAGTAGGTTCTGTGGGCTTGTCCCATATACTAATAATGATAATCATTTCAAACACAAAAAAGAAAACGACTCTTAATTAAAAGTGAAAGTCTGAAATGTTCACCTGAGTGACATTCAGCCATAAAACTCATTTTCTTACTCTTCAGTGGTCATCACTCAAACCATTTCAAGGAATGGATTAAAAATGCATTGGACGAACAGCTTCAATCAACTCGAGAACAAGAAAAAAGTAAACGACGATGAATTCTTCTTATCCATTAGGTCACTGTTTATAATATGCATATTATATATTATATATATTATTATATATTATATCAATATATATATATATATATATATATATATATATATATATATGTATATTAATTAATTATATATATATATATATATATATAATATATAAATAATATTATATATATATATATATATATATTATATATATACATATATATATATATTATATATATATTCTATTAATAATATATATATATATATATATATATATATATATATATATATATATATATATACATATATACATATAATATAATATATATAATATTATTATATATATAATATATATATATATATATGATATATATATAATATATATATATAATATATATATATATATATATAATATATACACACATATATATAATATATATATATATATAATATACATACATACATATACTTGATATATAATGTGTATAGTAAGAGTAAGACATTAAAAATTTGGAAAATGAGAGAGATAGCAGAGAATAATATTTATGAAAGCAGCGAAGCTATACTCTCCTTAGTTATTTTTCTGTCACAAGATCCTGATTACCGATTAATAACTAACCATCTTTTATTTATGAAAATGGCCTCAAACTAATAATGACGGGCATAAACACCCGATATCCCCACCTGTTACAATACATCAAAGAGGAATTTCATTATGCAAATTCTTACCTCACCAAGACTGCAGGAGTTTGAGCACATAAGGTTTTCACATTTAATCCCACCTTATGTAGGGCGATTAATGATGGATTTCATCGTAATATAAAATAAATCCCTTTAAATTTAAACTCTTATGGGAACAATTACTCCTGCCCCCGTTGATGGCTTTCTTGACAGAGCAATCAAGCTGACCTAAGACTGTAAGAAGCTTGGTCACAGATTTGATGAAATACCTCGTTGATAAAAGTTGTGGAAAATAAGATACAGAATTTAGAATATTGTTCATATATTCGCACTGGTAAGAACTGAAGATAAAGCTGGGGAACATTTCGAAAGGGTAAAAACTTATAAGTGGTATAGGAACAAAAGTAAGAAAAAGCCAGAATAAACAGAAAATAATCTCTCTCTCTCTCTCTCTCTCCTCTCTCTCTCTCCTCTCTCTCTCTCTCTCGATCATATGTATATATATATATATATATATATATATATATATATATTATATATATATATATATATATATATATGTATATATATATATATAATATAGCTATAAACTATGGCAGACGTTTTAGTACAAATTACAGCAGTACGTAAATTTTAAAGGCACGATATAGTATTTCCCACAACCATGAACAGGAAGTATATCCTCAATGCCAAGCTTTATAGTGCAGTAAATTAGCTTCCCAACGTTTCTTTCTCACAATTGAATATCATTCCATATTTCATTAATTTCCCAAAACCCTTTTCATGTAAACGTACACACTCACTCACACACCCACACACACACAAACACACACACGTACACACACACACACAAATTAAGTACCCAGCCCTACCTTCTATTGTATTATTTAATTTTGGGCGGTAGGTGTCAAATCTACTGAATCAACCGTATTGAAAACTATTAAAAGTCTGTTTGATAGTTTTCTGTGCATTTTATTTCGTCAATTTTAAAGGGAACGATATGTAAATTGAGCTCTGAAAAAGCGAAATCATTAGGCATAGGAAAAATCCGTCATCATCCGGACGTCATTTCCAGGAAACTGGTGTTGAATGTTCAATTAAATTAGTCATTTTTTGGAGGGAAGGTCTTCATACAACAGGGGGAAGGGGAACTTTTGTCCCACTTCCCGTAATTGCACTCAAAATTCCTCAGCTGATGAGATTGAAGAGGCAGAGAGAGAGAGAGAGAGAGAGAGAGAGGAGAGAGAGAGAGGAGAAAAGTAGAGGAGAGAACTTCGTACAATAAAGGTATTTTTAGACATTATAATACTAGAAAGAGAGAGCGAGAGAGAGAGAAGTTACAGGAAAAGGTGATAAATAAATAAATAAATTAATATATAAATAATTATGAGGGAATAACAAACAAAACCGATGCGCCTGAAATTCGGTAGACATCAGAGAGAAGGAATGAACTTGCCCCTCGCTTAAATATTTGGAGATCAGAGGATTCCACAACTGCACAAGGCAAACTGTTCCACAGTTTAGCTGTAGCCAAGATAAAACTCCTAGGAAAGAGAGTGGTATTAAACCTGATGCTAGAAAATTTCACACTATGCTGTAGCAGCCTACCAAGGGTTGCAAGCAAGAAAAGTATAGCTTAAGTAGAGTAAAGTTCAGTCGTTGTAGTACATATTATGTAAGAAGCATAATTAAACCTGTAGGATAATTCTCCAAACCCGTCTCGTATTGGAATACAATGAAGCTTTGGGACGGATCGTCAGAGAATAAATTAGTTAATTAGGAGAGGGTGTGAAGCGGAACCCATTTCCTGACTCTCTTACGAGAACCTTAAAACTTCACCGCAATTAAAAAGTATTAGAATCATTTCATGCTCCGTGATGCTGAACAGAATATTATGGTGGTTTTCTGGAGAGAGAGAGAGAGAGAGAGAGAGAGAGAGAGAGAGAGAAGAGAGAGAGAGAGAGAGAGAGAGAGACTTTTAACCAAAGTTTTGAGAAGAGATTTTAATTGACTTGATATTGCTTTGTACTGTTGGTTAGATAATGGAAGCACACAATAACTTTATTGACATTATATTTCGTATTTGCTATGATATCTACTTTATAGATCTGCATAATCCAACACTACACCGCAAGTAAAAGGATTTGATTAGCCTCGTAGCTGATAGGATTAATTGGTCACAAAGTTCCTGTCACTCAGAAGTCAATTATGGGAATTTGATTTACTTTGTTTGATGCCCGTTGTGTGGGAGGCTGTTGTTTCTCGAAGTGGAAGGGAGAGAGAGAGAGAGAGAGAGAGAGAGAGAGAGAGAGAGAGAGAGAGAGAGACTAGTAAAAATTTTAATTAACTTTTTTCCCTCATTTCCACAAACCCCAACAGAAAAGTAAATGGAATTTTCGTGTAAATGGCATCTATATTCATAACTCATTTAAGAAAATAATATATAAAGAGTGAAAATAAGTTTTGCCTAATAAGATGATTACTCAAAATATGTAATATATATACTATTTCTTCGATTTTTTTAAAAAGCTAGCCAAATGTGAAATGTACTCTTAGATGATATAAGCTGCTTAAAGAGACTTGAATAGTAATATATTCAAATATTCCTTTGATATTTGGTAAACTTTATTATTACCCTTATTATTATTATTATTATTATATTCTATCACAGTCATCCTATTCGACTGGGTATTCCAGGTTCCTTTTCAGGGATCTCGGGATCATGCCTAGTGTCCTTATGATAATGGTACAATTTCCACTGGTATATCCCATAGCCTTCTTATTTCTATTTTCAGGTCTTGATACTTATCAGTCTTTTCTCTTTCTTACTCTTCAACACTGGTGTCCCATGGTATTGCGACATCAATGAGTGATACTTTCTTCTTGATTTTGTCAATCAATGCCACCGCCCTTGGTCTATTTGCACGTATCACCTTATCTGTTCTGATACCATAGTCCCAGAGGATCTTTGCCTGATCGTTTTCTGTCACTCCTTCAGGTTGGTGCTCTTACCACTTATTACTGCAAGGTAGCTGGTGTTTCTTGCACAGGCTCCAGTGGAGGGCTTTTGCCTCTCTTTGTACTGGTTCTGCACAAGTGCCGGGCATTCGCTTATTATTATTATCATTATTTCTCTGTTATTATTATTACTTTACTGTTATTGTTATTATTATTTTATTATTCTTGTATTTATATTACTATTATTTTCATTTTCATTTTATTTTTACATTCATTAGTTTTATATAACCAGGAATTCTAAATCATATTTCAGGCTGTTTATGATACAGGACACTTACTTTCAATTATACAATAATTTTCCCGAAAATGAATGAATACAATTACCGTAAGCAAGAAATGAAGCAGACTCTTCAATCTCTAATTGTCCCTCTTAGTTACATCCTGTTTTCCTCCTGCCTACTGAAACTTCGGAGACGAGCTCGAAGCGGTTTGGGTCGTTAAAGAAAGTTCCCGGAAACTCAGCAGTTTCCAGCTGGCTGGAAATGTGGGCTGAAGCTATTGGCATTCTCGGTGTTCAGGATCCTCATTGCTGTGACCGGGTTCCGTTGTTTTTTTTATCTATTTATGCTATTGGCGTCATTCATTTGTATAAAAAGATAAACATATTATTCAAGTGTATTTCACGGGGATTTTGTTCATGAAATACTACCAGTAAGTAAAATATGACAAGAATACGAATAAGCAATTATTTTTGCGATGTCCTCAATAAATTCTTCTTATTTTCTTATATCAAAGATAAAATATAGGGATGGATTTGCCTAAAGAACTAAGATAATCGAACGATATGCTTATACTGCTGGAATAACATAAGAAAAACCTACTGTTTATATATATATATATATATATATATATATATATATATATATATATATATATATATATATATATATAGTGTATATTATTCAATGAACAGAAGAAAACGAAAATAAATTATATATTAGATATTTGCATTTTAAGTGCAAAGGTATTAGGGACGTTAGGACAGATTGTTATGATTCCCAGCATTTCAGACAAGTGTTATTACCCCACCAGCATTCTAGGTCGCACCGGATACGAAGCTATCAACTATGCAGAGTGAACACAAAGGGAATGAGCTTATCAGGTTGCGGTGGGAGCCATGAATGATTAGAGTGATCGGGTGGCTCCATGTTCAAGCTAGAAATCAACTCTTCGTATTAGTTCTGAGATTTCAGTATAAGGCTGTGTCTTATGATGAATTTAATATCATTCATCAAATCAAAATAATGTTTTTTTGTATTCTAAAGTAAAATTAATCTATTTAACAACTGAATAATCTAAAACTTCTTTATAAATAAAAAAGAAATTATCCTTCCTTAGATTATGAAATTTTACTATAAAACTGAGAAGATTTTCCTACCTTGAAAAATCCGCGGAATTTTATTCTTTCTTTGTCTTTGGTGTTCAAAGATAATCTTAGAGGAAGAGTCAGCCGAGGCTTAAACGTTAAACCATTTAATTTCTTTTTCTCTTCAGGCTCATAAAAAGGTTTGGGGTTTTCAGTCTACACTTTTACATTTTTCATCGTGAAGAAAATGAATATGAATCTAGGATAAAGTGTTCATTCAATATCATTCATTGGTGAAGGAAATAAAACTAAATGATCAACGCACTCCGATATCTGAATGAGCAATATTGCCAATATATATATTGACATATTTTGGGTACAATTAAGCTTCTGATATCAAGAACGTCTAGATATTTAACAGTTTTTTTTTTATTATATAAATAATCGAAAGTTAATGAGAATCTATTCGACATGACATTAGTTTACGGCATGCTCATAAATGAAAAAAAAGAGTAGTTTAGAACAAGAAAGTATTCATTATAATCTTATTTCTATTGTAACGTTACTCGTTGTTTAAAGTGATTTCATTCAGGGGAATATTACTGGAAAAAAAATAGAAAGTTACTAAAAGATATAAGATAAATCAAGGAACTGAAATATCAGAGTCTCCATTTCAGATTAAGATGTGCATTAGGATGTTAGTGCATCCATATACTAACAACTATTGAAGATGTAGATATCCATACAGACAACAAACAATCAGAATAAGATACTAAAGATACTAATGAAATAAAATTAATTAAATAAATACCAAACCCCGTGTCCCGAGTGAGTACGTGTCAACTGGGATTGAAAGCAGCTCTGAAGAGATTGAATAGATTTATTCTAAGGGACAAACTGAGTTTCTTGGGAGACGTCCGGTGGGAATGTCTCTCCAAACGAAGGAATTCACTCTTCATTAAACCCACCTCTGAAATCGCTGACTCCTTCAGTTTGCAATTAAGAAACGTTTAGATTATTCATCAACGTTTGACTTTCCTGAAATTTACAATTCGCTTTGATCTTTCGTCCTGGAGTTTTAATTTTATTCCTGTTAACAACTTTAATAGTTTGTCTTTTTTCATTTTTTCGTTCTCGTGAATATGTGAGAACAATGGATAGTTTCAACTTGAAATGTCAAATTTCTTCAACAAATACAATGGAAATAATCGTATTTGGTCCCTTTAGGCTAGTCACGTTTAAATATTTCTCACAATGCTGCCTTCATATCAAGTAATATTACGTCTGAAATCATGAATATTACCTGTGCAATATGAAATGTTAAACAAAGAATATTAATAAGAAATTACAACAAAAGCCATGCTATTATATGCAAACTAGCGTTAGAAAGTATGCCATTTATAAAAATTTTCATATATAGTCAATACACAATCTCTCTCTCTCTCTCTCTCTCTCTCTCTCTCTCGCTCCAAAAAGGCTGTAAATACAGTTTGATTTTATTTACTTATGCAATATAAGACCAAAGCGGATTTACGGTACAACCTGATGTACAGTACAACAGGATTTACACAACAAGCGAATTTACAGTGCAGACTGATGGCTTTCTAAATATCTTGACTTATTTCCTGGCTTCTCAAGCTCATCATCTCTTACTTGTTGGACAACACCTAATTTGTACTTGATTGATGAAGAAAACTTTAAATACTTTGATTCAGGTGTTAATAGTTTATTTGTTGTGCTTTAAATGATCCGTTAAAAATAGTTTTCTTTTATTTATCATAATGTTCTTTTTATTATTTTTATTACTGAAAGATTATCAGAGGGAAATATTAGGGTTGGTTTCTGTGAAGTTCATTTGCATTTTATAATTGAATTTATTCAAATTTTTCATAATCCCATGGGGCGTAAATTGCATTCCATCATATCAACTAAAGAACAATAAAGTTGTTCTAAGATAAGTAAGAGATATATCACTTAACAACGCCCAAAAACAAACACTGATAGTAACGTTACTGAAATTTATGACCCATGAAGGGTCATTATCAATATGAAAACTGCGTAACCACTATCATGTGCGCGACAGGACAATTGTTTCATACAATTAACTGAAACGACGGCCTCTGGGATGTCTATGAAAATCAATTATCACTCCACGTAATTGACGCTAAGTATGTCAACATAATCCACCATTTGCCAGTAACGTGACTTGATTACTCCCACAGCTGTTAGATTAGTTGCCTCAAATTTGTTGTCACTCCAGAAGCAGTTATAGGAATTTATTTACAACGGTTGGCTTTGCCTAGCATGAGAGGGGCAGTTATTGTTCACAGACAGATGGAATGAGAGAGAGAGAGAGAGAGGAGAGAGAGAGAGAGAGAGAGAGAGAGAGAGAGAGAGAGAGAGTAGATTTATTTCATAATTCTCATCCAACATTTATTGAAAAAGGCACAATTCAAGGTCATGATGAAAGGCCTCCCCAGGCAGCTATTTCAAAAGCTTCGAGAATAATTGAATCATTTCTCTCAGTTTCTGTCTATGAAACCGAAATAATGTTTAATGTTTTCATGCGGTATATAATTAATTGCATTACGGTCAGAAATCAGCTATATGCAAATAATGAATTATTAGTCATTATTTGAATTTGTAAGTGGATTTTTGCTTTCCTTTCATGGTGTTTTTGAATAACTCTGCTTCAGTTATTCATTCGCTGAGAGGTTTGAACTAAATAACTGCAGTAGCTGAAACTAAAATGTAAGCTTTATTTAATAACTTGCCTGTAAATCCATGAATGGGTTTCACTGAATGCAGTCATGAGGCCTTCGATATGGGGCAAAAGCAGAGAGAAAGAAATCGACAGTTAATTATAAAATAATGAAGTTTATTATAGAATTTGATATTCAGTTTATAAGTTTTTTAATACAGAGGTATCATTCTTATTAAAGTTTTATATGTTATGGATCATAATTCTTTAATATCTGTCACAACTTATTTAAGACAAAAATCGTCTGAAATGGTCAACTTATTTGCCGCTTCTCCCCAAACTGTGAATTGTGCATAGGGAATGAAATGGTTTGTTTAGATAAAAAAAAATCACGAAAGGTTAACTTCCCTTAAATATTATTTTAAATATCATTCGAAAATATATTTCATACTACTAAGAACTATTTCTTTTTTCATTCGAGAATTTCCCTCCCTCACTAATTCTGTTTTCATTTCCCCTGCTCGTATTTTTTTTATATATTTTTCCACTTTCATCCATTTCAGCTTTTCGCAATTTTGTATTCACCTTTTATTTTTCTTTGCTTGGTTCAAAAGTTTTCCTAACCCAGAAATCGGTAACTACATTTTTATTGAGGGCATTCTTTTTATCATTATTAATTCAGATGGAACGCTTTTAATGATTAACTGTGATGTCATGAATCTAGTGAAAAATTTTGTGTTTCTAATTACCTTTAAAATCGTGGTAACATTAGCTTTCAGATAATCGTAAATACGCGTTTATTTCAGAATGTTCTCTCTCTCTCTCTCTCTCTCTCTCTCTCTCTCTCTCTCTCTCTCTCTCTCTCTCTCTCTGAATGTCAAATAAATCTTTATAATACATGAAATGTCATTACTAAAGTTATTTTTAGACTAAAAGATAACTATATCTTAAATGCAGTGGAACGAAAACATTCATTCAGCTTGGACTTATCAAAAACAACTGTTTTCATTGGGGGAAAGTAACTAAATTGGAAACCGGGCCCCACCCTCTCTCCCTCTCTCCCAAAACACACAACACAACGCGCACGCTCGCACGCATTCACACAAGAGAACCATTGGTCGCCAAGGGGAAATATCTGTATAAAAGGAGGAGAGATATCCCGAACGGACGCTAACAAGGCCCAATAAAGTCCCAGCAGGTGGTAGTAGTTGCTTCCTCGACTTGTCAGGAGACCATTAGGGAAGGTTTGGCCACCAGCCTCCTCTCTTTGTTCAGGTTAGAAGTGATGATTTAAAACCATTGTTTTGGTATTATCGAGATATCTAAACATATGTGGCTGTATCAAGTTACAGAATTAAAGCTATTATTATTATTATTATTATTATTATTATTATTATTATTATTATTATTCAACCCTTCCGATAATAATATGGTGTTTATTTGAAATAAGTAGTAGAATATCGTTAAGAAATTATTGGGAAAACAGACAAATACATGAAAATAAGTATAAGGGATGAGCCTATATCCCCCTTAATTTCTCGCTGAATTGACTGACATTACAATAGAGGTTTTACTTACAATATTTTCAATACCATATGTTCATTACTTTCATTTGAAGAATTTAAACGAAAAACTATTATTTTTTGCAGGAAACCTAATTACAAGTGGATCAACAGAAGCACCCATCCGATCCCTTAACCCCTGTCTATAAATCTAGTATGTTCATCCAGTCAAGTAATTAAGCCTTAATATCAATCAAGCATTTAAAACTCTGGGCATTCAAAATACGTTCAAAACTGCCGATGGATATCGGCCACTGACAGAGGTGCACTCCCTTCCGCTTTTCAAAGAGGGGATCCCGTTTTCGCTCTTGTACCAATATATCTAGATTTGCGTCGTTCATTCAAGTTCGGGTCATCATTCACTAGGCCGGACTTAATCCCCTTTCACACAACACATTTAAATTTTAACTACACTTAACGATTCTTCCATTTATCGCGAATCTTTTCCTAAATCAAATGGGTGTTTGGATTGGGTCAGTAAAAAGGTAGGAATGACTGAACTATTGAGTGTTCGTTAGGGTGAATTTCGTCATTTGAAAAACTTTTTTGAAATTCGTACAGATCGGAAATCTTTCATAATTGTTCTAACTAGTATTCTATGATGAAATATAAAGCAAGCTATCATATGTCATGACAAACAATCACACACTTATAAAAATAAAGAGAAAACTATTAAACAGTAGTAATATGAAAGCAGCAATTATTAACAAAAAAGAGAATGAACTATCAACAAAAAGAGAATGAACGTAAATATGCAATTTTTCCAATTGTATACTCATCGCGTTATTAGGCAACAGGATATTCCCAACTCCCAACTCCCACCCCCCACCCCCTCCCCAACCCTCTTCACACACAAAATCAACCCCACCCCATCAGAATCCTACGAAAGAGCAAACACTCCCTACTGTCAGGGTGTAACCCTGTCAACAGAATGCGTAGGAGCAACAGATGAAACGAGAGAGAAGTACACATTTCCCACTGAATTGGAACAAAATATTGAAATCCTGATTCCCGAATCCTGGGCGTATTATTATGACCTGAACTTCGCATTAGTGTTTGCTTCTAATCCTTCTCATCAACTCAACTGGTTAAATAGTGCTGGTGGGAATTAGCTACGCGCTAATTCCCACCACTTAGGCCTTCGTAGTGGTTTTCACGAATATGATATGGCTCTCTAAGTCGTGGTAGTTCACTGGTAAAGATTTTAAGTCTATTGGTTTCATTTTGGTGAAATAAAATATTTAAAAAAATGATATTCATCGTTATTTTATAATTGATTTTTGTCTGCTAACATTCCTAAATATCTACTTCTTCCTAGATAAAATGCGGGATTAAGGGAAAAATATACTAAAGACAAGTAGAACTTTTTCTAATGAGTTTAACTGCAACGATTTTTCTTACAAATGTTGTTTACAGAAAGATTAATTAACTTTGTGGTGATTAAAAATAAAATGTAAATAACGTTAAGTGAAACTTTTTTATATGAGTTTAACTGGCAATGGATTTACCTATATATACTGTTTATAGAAAGATGATTTCTGGTCCTCATTGAGAGTTTTGTTTTTAAAAGAGTATTATTATTATTATTATTATTATTATTATTATTATTCAGAAGATAAGCCCTATTTCTACGGAACAAACCCACAAGGACCTTCTATTTGAAATTGAAGCCTCCAAAGAATATGCTGCTTATTTGAAAGTAAGTAACAGAGGTAATGGGAAATACAGAAAAATCAACAGATAAAAAAAATGTCAGGTAATTATACAACACGAATAAAATTGAATTAGAGCATCATTTATCACACCATAGAAGAAATTGATCAATGAAGAATAAAACATAAGGTTGACAAGTATGTGATATTTTTAAAATTAGTTATTCGTTTAGAAAATCATTCACCTTCCATATAAATAATTATTCTACATCGCCAAATATAGTAGGGACGGAAAACGAGAGAATTAGTATAATCCTTGATTCCTCTCCCGTCTCATGAATACGAGAATTGTGTCGATGTTTTTAAAAGATGTCTCGCTATTTCGAGAATTTCCGCTGGAAATATTATTGAATCTCTTTTTTTTTCCCAGCTTCTGCATTTAACATTAGAAGACTAAGAATCAGTGAGTTTGCTGGCTAACGTATATATCTTAGTGTGTACACACACACACACACACTCAGTTTTATGATGTGCTACAATTTTGTACATTTAAGTCATTGAAACTAGTTATTTACTTACATGAAGAAAACGTTATAATTGCATATATTTATTCACAGAAAATTTTCGTCATTTCTTTTAAAAGAATTTTGTTCAACTCATTAACATGTACATATCCTAACCAGAGAATAGAAAAGATGAGAGAGAGACAGACAGACAGACAGACAGACAGAGAGAGAGAGAGAGAGAGCGAGAGAGAGAGAGAGAGAGAGAGAGAGAGTAAACACAGTTGAGAAACTGTTGTAACACAGGAGCGCATTTTTTCCCTTCCCCGAGTTGTATCTCTTTCCTTGAACCCAAGTTTCTTTCTGATTGGAGAGTGTGGCACTAACTTGGAAAGTCTTCTCAAAGACTCAATGCTCTCAACTCTCTCTCTCTCTCTCTCTCTCTCTCTCTCTCTCTCTCTCTCTCTCTCTCTCTCTCTCTGAACTGAAGTGACAACTTATGGAATATTCATAATTATTCAATTATTTCATTATTTTGAATGGACGTTGGTTGCAAAGTAATGGTCATCTTTAACCATAAGCTGAACAGACAGATTATACTATATACATACCATTATTACATTATGGATGGATGATTATTGCAATAATAATAATAGTAGTAGTAGTAGCAGTAGTAGTAGTAGTAGTAGTAGAGTAGGGGAAAAAAAAACCATTATCCCTCAACCTCACGGTGCTAATTACCAGGTAACCTAACCTAACCTAACCACATTATCCCTCAACCTCACGGTGCTATTCCCAGGTAGCCTCACCTAACCTAACCCATTGTCCCTCAACCCCACAGTGCTAATCCCCGGCCCCAGGCAACCTAACCTAACCTAACCATTGTCCCTCAACTCCTAGGTGCTAACAACCCAAGGTAACCTAACCTGACCCAACCTAACCTAACCTAACCTAACTAACCTAACCTAACCCTAACCCCAAAACTCCTTCATACATCTATGGGAGTTAAAAAACCTGATTTCAAACCCTAACCCAAAACTCCTCATACTCTATGGGAGTTAAAAACCCTGATTTCAACCCTAACCCCAAAGTACCTCGTACTCTATGGGAGGTTGAATGGAAAATCAGATCCCCAGGTAGCCAAACCTAACCTACCTAACCCAACCTAACCTAACATAACCTAACGCTAACCACAAAAACTCCTCATACTCTATGGAGGTATAACACTGATTTCAACAACCCTAACCCCAAAACTACCTCATACTATAAGGGAGTTAAAGACCCTGATTTCAACCTAACCCCAAAGCTCCTCATACTCTATGGGAGGTATAAACACTGATTTCAACCCTAACCCCCCAAAAACTCCTCATACTCTATGGAGGTATAAACACTGATTTCAACCCTAACCCCAAGGACCTCATACTCTACTGTAGGTAGAAAAAAACCCTGATTTCAACCCTAACCCCAAAGCTCCTCATAGTCTACAGTGGTAAACCGCCCCCCCCCCCCCCCCACCCCCCCCCCCCCCCCCCCCCCCCGTTTCAACCTTGACTAATCCGAGTTCCCCCCTTACGTGACTCGTCATACAATTTGTGAAATTTCGGGAAATTACTCAAGACCTTTATGATATGTGTGTACTAGATGCATAATATTCCATGCATAAAGAGGTTAAATGGTAAATCAGATTACTTATAGAGTTTTTATTATTTTTTGTAACAAATGTCATACAGAAATACATAGGCGATGGTATACATAAATTAATGTTCTATACAAAATCAAATAAGAATACACTGGTAAAAGATGTACAAAAGAATACACGGACATGATATACGTTCGTTTTACGAAAATAATACATCATCGAGACACATTGCTAGTATATACGACACACACCCTCCCCAGCATCCCGATCGTGTGTGAAAGACAATTCATGTAATACGTATGGTATGTGCATGTCACTAACGGTTGTATCCAACTTACTATTACCCTCAAGATTAGTATAATTATTATCAATATTATCACAAACCTCCTTTCTATTCATCAACCACTTTCGAAGCCATGGCGAGAGTGTGCGTCTTAATAATCCAATGATTCAAGAGTTAAAGAGCCACCGAATCCGACAGTCGAGCTTTCCCCCCAACCCCACTCCCTGACACTGTGAGTCATTAAAGATGCTCCCTTTTATCACAACCACTGATTAAATAAGTTGTATCATGCTACCTCCAAGACTCCCACCTGAAGATATAAATCATGCTAAAGCCCGACCGACTTTAGAAATGTTATCTCTCTCTCTCTCCCCTCTCTCTCTCTCTCTCCAGCTATGCTTCGTGACATTCAGTATCTCAAATTTACCTTTTTTTTCCTCGCATCCCCGGCTCGGCAATGCGTACGTCATCCCTGACTATGATAAAGTTTATTATTTGCTCTTTACTCAGTATAGGGACTCACAGTCAGGTGGTTTGTAGTTACATACCCATGCCTTTGATGAGATTTATTTTCGGTTTCGAGTAGGTACTAACCGTCACCAGTATATATTTCTCTCCTTTTTTTTTTTCTCGAAAGTCGCTTCCGAAACTTATTGCATTAGAAGAATACTCGCAATCCCCTCCACTTTAAACATTCGTTATAAGTTATGACTCTTCTTACTACCCGACTTCCAATCTGAACATTTCGTCTTTTGAAATATTATAAATAATATCTCGTTACACACCGATCACTCCTGTGTAAATAGTGTACTGATAAAACCTCTTTCATTCCCGATAGTATATTCCTTATTATTTCACCGAGACTGGTGCAGTGTTCGAAAACACGGAACGCAAAGTCCCCACTTATACGAAATACCCGGTTGTATCTGTCTGTTGTTATAGAATTCCCTACCTTCATCCGTATTCAAACGTGATACCCCCCAATTAAAATTTCTGATTCAAGAACCTTCTTTGATACATATACCTTCTCAAAGTATATGTATCATAAATAGTTCAGAATGTTTCTATATCTAATCGTGCTCACGCTTAGATAGATATTAAGTTGAAATGCCATAAATTAGATATATCAAGGTGACATCAATTAGTTGATATTCGAAGTAGAGAGGAGGATAGAAAAATCATTTAGATTTATTAAGAAAAAAAAAGAGCTATCGTGACAACTCTTTTAGTTGTACCTTTCAGCGGTTATTAAATAACTTAGTCCTTCCTTTATTACCCCAATCCAAAAATGGGAACTTTTAGTGGACTAAGAGACTTGCTGGTCTTAATTCGAAGAAACGAATATAGGAAAAAGATTTTTACATAAACGAGGGATTTAAATATGCATGAGAATGTTTTCTAGAGCTGAAGTGAAGTTATTCTAGAGAACGTTATTCGATTTGACAGTGTATATAAGACCCTTTTACCCTTCAAATATTTTTCCTCTCCAAAATGTATTTGGTTTTTGTCAGTGATATGCGTGTTTGCTACGAACAATACAACTCTTCCGTTTTGAATTATATGTCCTCAGCTAGCAAGCCAGAGAGAGAGAGAGAGAGAGAGAGAGAGTAGAGAGAGAGAGAGAGAGAGAGGGGGGGGGGTGTTTGAGGGGGAACGTTGCTTTAAAAAGAGACACAGACAGACAGAGGTGGCACGTGTCATATTTAAAAGAGAGAGAGAGACGGAGAGAGAGAGAGAGAGAGAGATAGAGAGAGATAGAGAGAAAGAGAGATGTTATAAATCTCATTCATCTTAATGTCGGGGAATAAAATAATATATTGCAAGCCTGTTAAAGGTTACTACTTCACTCACTCTCACCCTCTCTCTCTCTCTCTCTCTCTCTCTCTCTCTCTCTCTCTCTCTCTCTCTCTCTCATCAAAGAGCATTTTCTCACGACAAATTTGGCGGAAAATTTTGATAAATCTATTTTATTCATCGCTTTTATGGGAGTTAGCAAATGGAAAAGTTAATTTCACACCTAATTTCATATTTTTCGTAGTTTAACGTTCAAAAGTAATGGCTATTTTCCTAAATATATAGCCTAATTAACTTACGTTTCAGTGGATTTACTGTGATGTTTACGAATTATTACACGCAGTTCTACGCAGAATTTTATATACTATCTTATTTTTTTTTGAAGTCTAAAGGAGTAAAAAATATGCAAGAGATAAAAAAAAATAAAAAAAATAACCTATTTTCATAATCATCGCTTCAGCACCTCAAGAAATAAGCTCCCCAATGTACACTTCGTCTTGGTATGGGAACGAAAACAATAAGGAGACATCCGTTGCACTTCCAAATTAAGGATGTTATAAAAAGTGCACCCAGAAACGGACCATTCCGCGTCACCTGCACATAGAACGAGAGAAAAACCGTAAACCAAACTTGTGAAAACATCCAAAAATATTACACTTAAATTATAAAAGTCTCAAGATTCCAAACTTAAACACAAAACACTCAATTTACAAATCTCACCAAGTCAACGACAATTATCACTTAACCCAGCCACGATAATTTCGCTATTAAATATGGCAAAAACTGTAGCCAAAGAAATAGGCCAATCCAACGTTCTAAAAAAATAATATTAGCAGGATTTAAAAAGTTAATTATGGTTTACTCGAATGGTTGAGGAATATAAAACACAAACCAATAAATAAGGCCGGGTAACCTTACAATTAGCTAACCTGCATCTTATATCCACCGGCAAGCTGTCCGTATGCGATGTTATGCAATAAAGTCTCCGTCCTGATGTGGGTCCCATGAACTATTTACTCTCGGTAAATCATCTTAAAAGTGTTGCCAAATAATATAAATAATCCCAGCGGCGGCGAAATCCGTCCTGCTCGAAAGGGCTGATATCTTCAAAAAATGCTTAGAGTGTGCACTTCTTTGTAGGACCGAGTCTGGTCTGCCACTGCTTGAACTACGTAGCTCTCAAGAAAAGGAAAACTTTCACCTCTCCCGAAGACCCCAACACCATTCTGTAAAAGGGCAATTCTTCGGCAGTAACTAGTTAAACTATCTGGTTCGGGGAGCTAAAAGGCATTACAGCTATTGTAAGGTAATAATGGCCTTTAATGAAGTTAACTGAAACTACTATTTAGAAAAAATATGAAATTTTATTTTGCTTATATTATTTTTGTGGAACAATTTAAAATTTAAAAGTTAGAAAAAAGAAAATATAACTAATATTCTGTACACTCCACCGAGAGGGATGCAAATTTTTAACAAGAAAGAAAAAAAAAATTGCATACAAAAAATAAATTCTGAAGAATTAGGAAAAAATTAGCATAAAAATATTTACAGGCCGGGGAAACCACGAGCCACTAAACAAGATCATTCATAAACAAATTTTGGGTTTTTCTTTTACTCATTAAAGCAGCCTTTCTTTTTGATCGAGGTTTAATAATTTTAACATCCTTTTTTATGTCAACTAACCTATCAGAACAACAGGGCAACCTTTTAAAATCGGAATAAGAGTCGAGGCATGTCTTTTTACAACCTCCTTTGATTTACCCTTCAATACTACGGCTCCAGTTACTTCACCGTTATCATTTTTAATTATTTGTTTTACCATGGCCAAGGGGTAGTCATTAGGTTTAGTATACACTTCCTTAATAAGAACAATATCATTCACTTCCAAATCAGTGTCAGTGACTGGAATATAACGACCCTTTCTATCAACTGCCTGAGAAATTAATGTTCCTAAAAACTCACCATGATAAATTTCAAATAACTCTGAACGAATTTTTCTTAATTTAGCATACTGACACTGTATAGAAGTGGAAGGAATTACCTGATGCTCATAGTCAGAATCCTCGGATGATATGTAGTGTATATCAGGAATTAAATTTAAGGAGGTTAATCCATATCCCCTAATAAGATGCTCAGGCAGTTCGTCAGAAATAAATATCTCTTAAAGATTCCTTAAACGCAATGGGTCTCCTATTAGCTAAATGAATGATATTAGCAACTAAAAATTCAAAATCAAAATATGATAAAACATTATTCTTAATATATCCAAAAAGAAGTCTCTTGACCAATTTAACACATACCTCAACCAATGACCCTAACGCACTACAACCTTTAAAGTATTGCTGAAAAGATAGTGGTTTTACATTATTGTTTTCAATATAAATTTGAACTTCTGGATCTTGTAAAAAATCAGTTATTACATTAAATCCAGCAGTAAATTGAGAACCTAAATCACTTATACATAATTGTGGTACACCAAATTCAAAACAATGCATCTGAAATGCGCGCAAAAATTCTTTCATGGAAAGATCATGACAAATTTTAAGGTTGATAGCTCGTGACCATGTACAGGTAACATAAAGAAGCCATACTCTCTCCTTTTGCTGATTTTTCTTAACATAAAATGGACCAAGGTGATCAATAAAAATATTAGCAAAAGGAGTGTGCGGAGGATTTGACCGGAATTCACGATATTGACTTTGATTTAACTTAATAGTTCTAGCACTGAATCGTTTGCAATGAACACATTGTTTTAAACACTTCTTTATGGCAGAAAAATGGCATGGAATATACAAACTTTTTCTAAGTTCAGAAAGGACTGCATAACAACCAGAATGAGCAAGCTGAACATGAATGTCATTAACTATGATGTTTGTTAAGGCACTATTCTTTGAAAGCAAAATAGGAAATCCTTGATTGGAGTTCACGTGCCATTTTTTAAACTTACTCTTAACTATAAGGACTCTTTGTTGATCCATAAAAACATTAAACTTTGCTACCATGGTTGGAATATCATCTAAGGGTTTACCTCCAACTTGGAAATACAGAACAACATCAGAAAAATGTCTTCTTTGATCATCTCTAATAATTAGACACGTGGCCTTTATCAATAAATTAGGTTTTTTATTAATAGATATCTTAGCTTTAATTTTCCATAGCTGAAAATAATAAAGAACTCTACGTTGCAAAAAAAAACCAGTTTTCGGAAACTAGAAAAGTTACATGGATTCAACAAAGAATCAGAAATTTCTAAATTAGCTGACAAACTAGTCAAAGGAGAAACTGAACTAGGTTCGTCAGATTCGGCAACATTATAACTGCTATGTTCAACTAATGGATTTGGAAGAACAACTTCGCTAAGATCCTGCTCAACTACCTTGCAGTAATAAGTGGTACGAGCACCAACCTGAGGGAGTGATAGAAAACGATCAGGCAAAGGTCCTCTGGGACTATGGTATCAGAACGGATAGGGTGATACGTGCAAATAGACCAGACATGACGTTGATTGACAAAGTCAAGAAGAAAGTATCACTCATTGATGTCGCAATACCATGAGACACCAGGAGTTGAAGAAGAAAGAAAGGAGGGAAAAAATGGATAAGTATCAAGATCTGAAAATAAAAATAAGAAGGATACGGGATATGCCAGTGGAAATCGTACCCATAATCATAGGAGCACTAGGCATGATCCCAAGATCCCTGAAAAGGAATCTAGAAAAAACTAGAGGCTGAAGTAGCTCCAGGACTCATGCAAAAGAGTGTGATCCTAGAAACGGCGCACATAGTAAGAAAAGTGATGGACTCCTAAGGAGGCAGGATGCAACCCGGAACCCCACACTATAAATACCACCCAGTCGAATTGGAGGATTTGTGATAGAGCAAAAAAAAAAGAAAAAAAAAAAAAGAAGTAATAATAATAATAATAATAATAATAATAATAATAATAATAATCTTGATCACAGAAGAGTGAAATAAGTTTGTATTTGTGGTTGATATATGATAAAACTGTGGTTTCTGGTTAATAAGACAAAAAAAAAAACACTTATGACAGATACTCAATGAATGGAAGGGTATTTTGTTATTAATAAAAAAAAATCAAAACACGCGCGCTAGATAGTCCTCAGGGAATGAGAGGATAAACGTGAGGCGAGTTTGTATGTCGTGGTGACAAACAGGACTCCTGAATTTCTCCAGCCATTCTGTTCCAATCAATGTTATGCACAATTCCTACCAACAACGCAGGCATCCTTGTAGCAATCTGGGTTGCATTTCTCTTTAGTATAATAAATATATATACAGGGTGTCCACAATGTATGGGTACGTACATAGTTTTAATAAACAAATATACTTAAAACAAAATAATTTTATTCAATTTTTATGTTGATAAATAATATTTTCAACATGATTTCCATCATGTTTAATACATAATTTGATGCGTTTTACAAAATTCATGTGAACTCTAAGGAATAGATTCGCATAGCCGTCGATTTCAGCACACTGACTGGTAATGCGTTCTCTTAAATGGTTTAAATCTGTATAATAAATAGGTTGACGATAAGGGTGTCGAAGGTTAAATTCTTCCGCAATTTTACAATAAGACCATCCTTCTCGTCTACTTAAGAGTACCAAATCGATTTGTTCTTCCTTAGACAAAGCCATTTTCATTCTGAGGAAAAAATATAAAAATAAATAGTAAAGTCCCCTATGTACCCAGACTTTATGGACACCCTGTACATATGATAAATTCGAAACATATTCTGGTTTGAGTTATTGCATGCCATCCACAGTAACATGGCGTTTCTTGGCTACTCAAGCCAAATTGAACATGTATCGGGTTGTATGAGAATTTATGGAATCGTTCTAATTCCAGAAAATCGTCTCGATTTCACCGGGAGTAAGTCGAGGTTATTACTAAAAGTGGAACATTAGGGTTCTATAGTCTGTTTAAGGCTGTTTAGGGCAATTCCATCGAGAGGTTAATTTCGTTACCAGTCTTTTTATCACTTCCTCAACTGCCAATTATAAATTTTTTTTCCGATAGAAGGATTACCTGACAACCAACGAACAAACCTTCAGTTTTCTATTTTCAGTCACTACTTTTCAAAATTACTTTTCGTCAAAGTTTTATTTCTTAGAATAATGGGATGTAAAATCATAACTTACTATATGGTTAGATTTGACATGCGTATGTGCACATGTACTTGCATATGTTTCCATATAACCATACTTTAAATATAAAACCTTGGTAATTTATAATTTTACATCTATTCCTTATTGTAAAAAATACATATACACATATTTAAAACACATATACACTTTCCTCTTGTATACTTCAATACCAGGATACTTTTATTGCATTGCTCTTGCATCAATAGACTTTCTTAGTTACCTGTGAATAAATTGAAGTAAATTCCAAGTAGGTCTGCAGCAGGAGGCATTCGTGCACGTGTTGGAGGCGCCTGTTCTTATGATTGTTCTAGAATCGTCATGGGGTCAGGTGGGGTATGGAACTCGACAGGCGCCGACGTATCGTGACAAACACCGGGATTTCTGATGCAATATTTCTTCGAGATTCTTCTAAAACGTTCCCATCGTCTCGGGAGTCTCTGACGTTCGCAGGTAGGCCCCGCCCCCAGATTGCCTTATAAATACGACTGACGAAGTAGGAGAAAGGAGAGATCATCAGCAGCAGAGATCAGATCATCAGTTAGAGACCAGAGATCACCAGAGAGAGATAAGAGGAGAAGGAACAGACAAAGGATAAGAGAAAAATGCGTACGAGAGTTTGATCGGAATCTGGTAGTCGTCCAGTTAGAGAGAGAACGACCGAGATTTTCGACGTTGAGCAAGCCTTCAGAGAAGAAACGTCCTACAAGTTGGTTTTGAGGAGTATCAAGAATAGACATTGCTTTCTGCAGTACGGAGTCAAGAAGACGTCTGAAGTTATACTTTGTCCTTTGTGAAGCCGTTGCTTCGAGGACTGATTGTCGACGCTGATAAAAAAACTGGCCAGCAAGTATTTTCATTACCTCACTGTTTCCCCAGTTCATGCAGTGTAAGTTTTTACTTTTGATATGTAAATAGAAGAAACCATTCTGCATTTATCTTTGTTTGTAAGCTTGTAAATAAACCATCGTTCTGTTTGTGTATCTTTCTATATTCGTATCCCCAGTTTCAACTGTTGTTGTCGAATCTTTTGTTTTATTATATTAGCAAACTTGGAGCAGACCTCGGTCTGTAATAATAGTGTATATGTGATAGTTCCTCGCGAATACAATACTCTCATAAATTATATAATTAATGAATAATCAAGAATATAATGGAAATCAATATACGAATGAATTGAAGACCAAGCAGTAAGACACACACACTCACAGAGCATTCACATATATGAAATATTATATTACCATAATTAACGAGTTAACTCTTATGTTTTATATCTTGAAAAGGTCTTCCGAAAAAAACAGATATTGACAAGGAATACGATGATTATAATGTCTCACAGATAATGAATCCTCCCTTTCTAATCCAACAGGGTCAGTATCTTACCCCCGA
Source organism: Macrobrachium nipponense (assembly GCF_015104395.2). Taxonomy (NCBI): domain Eukaryota; kingdom Metazoa; phylum Arthropoda; class Malacostraca; order Decapoda; family Palaemonidae; genus Macrobrachium; species Macrobrachium nipponense. Next base: position 206,959,940 of record NC_087200.1, read on the forward strand.
GGGAATTCTTAATGAGGTCTCAGTTCCACTTCAGATTATATTCCAATTCCTCCTGAATTCTTAGGAATCACTGAGGAATTCTGGAGACACGAAGTTTCCGCTCGGTTCGCTGACAGAAGGGTTAATGGATCGCTCCGCAATTTCTGGAGCAAGTTATTACTCACTCCATAAACTCGTTGATTTCCTCAGTCGAGAGAATTCATTATCCCTGAGTTCCTTCTATGATTTCTCTGCTGAAATTTTAGTCATATAAAACCAACAAGTGGAGTACTGATCTACCATCTAGAAACAGTTTATGTACTTAAATAACTTGATTACAGAATTAAAGATTCTGCCGCAAACATTTGAGAGAATTAAATATACATATCACTCAGTGAGTACTGTTTTCACTTCTACAAACACTGATGAAATCTGAGTAACTAAATAAAGGCAAATACATATTTAAGTTCACGAATATTACAATAGCACTCTTGCACTGCATTGAATTCAACATCCCGCAAATCACAACAAACACTTCTTGAATTCATCTCAGAGGGATTCTGGAACACAAGGTGTCCTGTTGCTATAATGTCCAGTGGATGTCCAGGAAAGGTTATAAATATCTACGTGGACTGTAATGGTCCAATCACCTGGTACTTGTTACTTGCAGTTTGCGAGCTCAGTGAAGCATATTGGAAAATAGAGTTCATTTAACATGTCTTTACATATCACTAATTTCATCGATATTATGATTTTAATTTCGATCTGGCAACCAATAACATAATTATAACCAATTATTTCATGATTGATTAATGATGAGCACCATCATCTAGGGTGAAAAAAAGTTTTTAATACTGGATCACTATTAGGTATACCCATATTTACCATGGTGAATATGGTTAAAACTAATGTTTCTTTGGTATTTTTTCCCTTTGGGTTTGTCTCCAGATAGGTTTTATGAGCCAGTCAGACAGGCACAACTAATTTATTGCTATGCAACCTCATATATGTCTAAATAGACTCTTGAACGTAATTAAAGGAATACTTTAATAATTACATGAAGTTGATAACAATATCAGTCAATTAAGATGAGTACATTTTCTATTCCATTTACGTAAACATCAGAACACAGAACCACCCCTACTTGAAATACTTAAAACCCCTCTTTGTGCAATGATCCCCAATCACAAACTCTTCGCTTAATTAGCTCAAGAGATAATTAATTACAGTAAATCTCCATTTACAACGAAGTCCAATTACTCTTGAAATCCAGAGAACCGTAATATAGACTAAGTTCACCAGAAAGCAGGAATGCAACGCTTGAATAAAATTAATTAGCTGTCGAAATCTTCCACGACTCTCAAAGAGGAAAGTGAATATTGGGGAGAAGAGGAAATTTTATGATGTTCAGATGTTGGTAAGGAATGAAGATATTCATTTCTTCACCTCTTCACAGTTCATTCTCCTTTGACCGAACAGCGTTAATTATCTTCCGAAATGTGAAATTAGAGACAAAGGTTTTACTTCGAATATAATTAAGTACTTGGCAATGATGTTACAAATAATATCGGTGAAGAAATTCCGGAACAGATAATCCTGAATTCTTATTTTATTTATGTTCTGTTGTGTAGTAAATATATAGACTCTTGGTATATAAACAAGAATGCAGAGTAGCGTCTAAATACAGTTAAAGCATATTTGCCATAGGACTCTTGTAAGCACAAACGTCAATAATTTCGTTTTTACATTAGTGGGAAACATTAAGTTCGTTTCTAAATCCAGACTTGAGTCGACGTAAATGTGATTATTCATTCTTTTATTCAATTGTACATAAACTGTTGATCTAACAATGTCAAGATAATGAACTTAATAAGCAAATTTAAATGGGTTAGAGTTTATAGACACTCTTTGGACCAAATACTTTAAAGGGCACTTAAGACACTAAAATAGATAATATTTAAGTAATGTTGATCCCTAAAGTGACCAAAGGAAATTGATAATCGGGTGATTAAAAACCTGCAACAACCTCAGCTTACTTGATAATTCTAGTTCTCATGTGACTATCACTAAAGAACAAAGGTAAACTTATGTATTGCATCTCAGATTATTTTCAGTAGGTTATACAGTATTTGAAAGATAAGCATCAAATGTTAGGTATTTTACACACGATTTGATCCATACAAAGCCCATACAAAACCCAGAAAGCTAAATATGCGACGGTTAATATTTTGAATAATTAATTTACCCTGGTTAGGGAGATCCCGTATTTTAAAATCCGACTGCCTAGTTGAATTAAATCTAGAATTACTTAATGACAAGGAAAAACGGGCCTTCAGACAAATAATATTCCTCCAACCCAAACTGCTCGTGAATATGACTAAACCAAGCAAAGCCAACGACCTGACCTCTAACTCACCCCGGAAGTTGTTTAAGGCGTCGTGAGGAGCACTTTGGCTCCTTTGGAGGAGTCTTGATTTTGACAGCAAGTGAGATGGATCTCAACACTTAATCCATTGTCTCTCAAATTAATTACATTTCATGCTTTATTGTTCAGTGATCAGAGACTAGTATAATTATTGCTTATTTGTTAACTCTGTTATGTTTTATTTCCAGTTTAAGGGAAATGTTGCGGAATATTCATGAATTAAAATTGCTATCATACATCTCACCCCTAATGAGAAATTAATTACCAGTTTTGTAAATGAGGTTACCTCTAAAATGAGAGCACCATCATTGGGTTATTTACGACTGTTAACTATTTTCTATGCATACTTGACAACAAGATTATGGTAAACAACTGATTATCACCCTGGGATATTGATCTTCTCATTATCAAACCATTATCAATTCAACTAGGATGTATTGCCCTTTTCTCAATTCTGGTTTTAAAATGCAATAAAACTGTGCTTCTGGAAAGGACTAAGGGTTATAAATCATCATTGCCAGAGATATCAGCGTTATATTTATGAGATAAAATAAATTGGAAAAAATAACATTTACTCGTTACAGAAGATGACACATTTTGACATTCTAACAGCTACAAGTAATGAATAGTTAATAAATTAATTAAAATATAAATAATATTAGACAAACACACTTTTGATTTTATTTTATGAAGGAAACTGAAAACATTTTTCTTGAAGGTAGATATTATTTAACCATAAGAAAACACCACGTTAGTTATTAAGAAAAAAACCCGAAACTCGTTTATAATAAAGAATTTAACAATTATGCGCTGGTGGAGTTAGAATGCAATTGAAAATATACCTCGAACGAATAACTACCTTCTTTTAAGTGTGTGTGTGCGTGTGTGTCTGTGTGTATTTGTGGAAGTGAGTATCTATTGGATAACAGCACATGTAATGAAAGCCACTACAACTGGCACTTTTAAAAACGAATTTCCATCCAGACTGAAGGAATAACCTGTGTCATAAAATGGAAGGGTCTGAAACTATAAGTGAACTTCGATGTGGTTCAACAGACACTTTACTAAAACATGTCGATGGTGTGTTCAAGAGCTCTGATATCTATTTCATTGCTTCTCTCTTTACCATTCTTCCTTTGACATTGTGACGTTATAGATTCTTTCATTACCCCCGCCCAAAAAAATATTATCATAAGTTCTTACATACAAAGACAAAAAATAAAATAAAATAACTGACGTATACAGAATAAAAATGCCATAAAACGGGAATATTATTTTCCATTCCGTAGTAACAGGATCAAGATCCATCCGTGAGCTAGAATATAGACTTCCCCTTTTAATTAATCCTAAGCTAATCCTCCAGGTCTCGAAATTGGCCCTTAGCCGTAGCCGTAAAGAAGTAAAGAAAGGAGTTTATTAGACTTGCGAAGACCTCACTTCCAACTGAAGTATGTTATGGGAGGGACGAGTCAAGTTTTTCATTAATTAATGTAGAAATTATAGCGCCATATTCTAGCTACCTGTATTATGTATTCGGGAGGTATCTTAAATCTAAAACTTTAAATTTGAAAAGTTGAAGAAATGGGAATTGGCAGTTAATAACAATTGAATGTGCTCACGAATAATTACAACGGTTAAAGGACTGGGAATTGTCTTAATTTCGCTGTTATTTTTTTCAATTTACCGCAGCTTTCTTTGTTCGTACATAACTATAACTTGGGTCATAGGGCTATAATTTGCATATCTTAGTGTGCGTACGTGTGTGTGCGTATGTGTGTCCGGAGGACATAGTAGCACCAAACTACACTTTTACGTCAAGTTTCAATACTGTCGTGATATCCTTTTTAGAACAAAATTTACGAGCATAATTAAAAAACATGTTCTTGACAACCCCCTAACGATTAGCTCTATTTTTAAACTTAATGCCCAGCTTTGTGCTACGATGTCTTACGGAGTGGTGTATAAGTGTTCGTGCCCTAAGTGTAACTCGCGGATTTGTGTGGGATTCCCTCTAAAAGTACGAATTGATTTTCAAAGGCGGGGTAAGTTCTCGTACGGGGTAAAAATCTCCAACCACGAACTCTCTCTAAAATAAGAATATATCATTAAAGTCATATTCATCTGCATAAATACATATTCAATGGCAGAGGCAACGCTGAACCCCGTATTTATATTATTTCCAATCTTTTTTCATTTCATTTTTATATTTTTTTTTTTCACTACCGAAGGGAAGAAAAATGGGTGGCTTGAGAGAATTGAAACGTACCTTGTTTAGGAATACCTTCCAATTCTGAAATCCAGGACATTGAAATCTGAACAGCCCTTTCGAGCGGTATGGTGGCCTCATTTGCATAAACTGGATCTTGTTCAATTTACGCTGAGTAACCAAGAAACTATTGTAAACGTAAATGAAAATCCATAACCAAAAGCGATTTAAATGGATTTACTTGAGAACTCACGTATTGACATTATTCCAGTTGGAATGTGGACTCGATTGCCGGAATTAGACGGTTCCAGTTATTCCCAACTTTCTGGATATTGCTTCTGTGTGAGTAAGTCCGAGAATCAGGTACTAAGTTATAATTGAGTGAAGTTCTTAGGCCACCATCTTAACATCAAAATATAAATTTTTCTTCTATGTTTTTACAAGCATTACGCATTGTCAGTCCCCAAAATTTAGATCAAGAAATTGAATACATAAGAAAAATAGGGAAAGATTTATGTTATCCTTCACATCTATTAGATATTTGTTATAATAAAGCCCACAAAAAGTTTTATAGTGTAACACGAAGAAAGAAAATTCTAAAAACATTCTTAGTATACCTTATTTTAACGGATTTGAAACCATTAAATCATTGTTAAAAGCTTTTAATGTCAATCTTGTTTTTTCCTATAATAACACACTAAAAGGAATGTTAATAAAAAATGACCCCAGGGAAAGCAACAACATAATATATAAAGTTCCATGTACGGACTGCCCCTTTTTTTTATCTCGGACAGTCGAGCAAGGCCTTAGAATTAAGATTAAGCCAGCATAAATATTCTGTAAAAACTGGGCAAACATCTAATGCAATATTCATTTATTTAAGTGAAAACAACCACCGAATAAATTGGATCTGCTATAATACAACTTACTTCTCATTGTAATTTCAATATTAGTCTTGGCCTGTTTCATTTAGACCCTTGTATTTGTAACATGTTTAAGAATGACCTCAAAGATATAATTACAGACTTAAATAGAAATTAGTTGCCTTAGAGATATCTTCGTTGTATATGTATGCTTAATATGTATTGTGAATATGTTTTAGTTTACCAAAGTTCTGAATAGCTGTCACCTATAATAATCCTTTAATTGTCTTGTCCTTGTGTCTGAGCATCCTCGGACGGGGCATGTGTATCGGTAGACCACACTCGTCTTCTTCAAGGGATCCTGCAGGGGCGCCGAAGGGTTGTTTCTCATCACCAGGCTGCTCGTCTTCTTCGTTTTATAATATATAATTATCTTGATATTTCTATCTGGGTCGGCGGGGCTGACGTTTTCCTCGATGATCTTTTTGAGGGCTTGTTCGTCCTCCTTGATAGGCTCTGCAACGTCGGGGTGGGGTTCCTGGTGGTACCAGGCTTCCATACTTTTGCTTATTGACTCATCAACAGCACTATTGGTGTGTCCGTTGTCGACGAGGACCTGGGCTGCGCGCTCCGACTCACTTTGTGTGTCATTCCAGGAGGAGCAGTGTGAGAGGGCCCTCCTGACGAAGGCGCTGATGGTGGAGCGCTTATACCTCTCAAGGCACTCACTCTCACCGTTCATGCACATTCCCAGGTTCGTCGAGCAGCCTGGTGATGAGAAACAATCCTTCGGCGCCCCTGCAGGATCCCTTGAAGAAGATGAGTGTGGTCTACCGTTACACATGCCCCGTCCGAGGATGCCTCGGCAAATACATCGGTATGACCTCCATGCGTTTCTCCAAGCGAATCTCCTGCCACGCCCAAGAAGGAGCCATATTCAACCACGCCAGGACTGCTCATAACAAACGGATAAAAAGAAATGATATTATCCCTAATATCATAATAATAGATCAGACAACGGATCCCCGACGTCTGCGCCTCCTAGAAGCCCTCCATATAGGTAAGGAGAAATCAAACTTAAATATCACTCAAGAAACGTTTCTCTTTTCCACCGCCGCCCGGAGAGCAGCGAGCGACCCCCGACGATGCCAGATAATCAGGAGCCCCCACAGGATGATACGATTCCTACTACAGACGGAATTCCTGACGTTCATCCCCAGGCACACTACTGTGGCGCTCGCACGAGAGAATCCCCGAGACCTTCGAGGCGAGATCCACGGCTTCGCCCAAGACCGACCCGACCAATGAGAATGCAACTCTAGGTCCGAGCCGCTATAAATACCGTTCCGCAAACTTTGTTGCTACAGTCTCTTCAACCGACTCGTCCGAAGATGACTTACGAGAAGGTCGAAACGTCACGTGATACCAGCTATACCAGCACCAATACCAGCCCTTAAACCAAAGACGACCCCGGCCCGAGCTGAACTACGCCTACGAAATAATACCGGCACTGACGACGACCCCTGCTTGACCTGAACCTGATATCCTGTTCTAATAAAAGATTCCTTCAGCATTTGCAATTTTTGAAAATTCCCAATATGAATACAGGCCAGTTACTCAGAAACATCGCTGAGCCTGAGAAGCGAATTGTAAGGAAAATAGACAAAACAATATATAAAATCAACTTGCTTAATTCTGCCATCCTTTTTAACAGCATTTGCCTAAAAGAGGGTCTTCTACCAAAATATTATTATTATTATTATTATTATTATTATTATTATTATTCAGAAGATGAACCCCATAGGGGCCGTTGACTTAAAATTCAAGCTTCCGAAGAATATTGTGTTCATTTGAAAGTAGAAGCAGGAGATACAGAAGGAAAACAGTATTTATTAGGACATAAAAAGCAAATTAATAAATTAGTAAATAAATAGATGAAATGTAAGTAAATTACTACAATAGAGGGAGCATTGTTTTATGACATTAATACGCTGTGTCTTCATTTATATACCAATAAATACATGAATTAGATTCCTATTGTCACGGGCCAGGATTTCGTCTATATAAAGTGTAGTGGACTATTCATGAATGGTGATCACCCATTAGGGTGAAATGATCTCATTTCACCCTAATGGGAAATTGATTACCAGATTTGCATGAACTCGCTGAAAAATTTTTAATTAATTTCTAAGCATATTTAACAGCGTGGTCATATTAGATCTCCCTAGGAATATTGCTTCTGTTATTGTGATCAAAGCTTTATGGAAATCAGTTTCAGTTAACAATTCCTTTTGTTAATGTTTTATTAAATTCAAAACATGTTTTATCAAATTCAAAAATGTTTTATCAAATTCAAAATTGTTTAATTCCCGAAAACTTTTATATTCCGAAAAATTTAAAATGAAAATATTCATAAAATAAAACTTTCAATTTTATCTTCTACATTTCCCTTACCTTTCATACGTACTAAAGGCAGAAATAACTAAAAACGCAAGTAAAATGCTTATGCGAAATCTTTTCTATGATAACAGCAAAAGGGTTATATGGTCAGCTGCATTTCCTCTGGTATATCTCCACAATAGTTCTCATGAGCAACTTAACACTAATAAAAAATGGCAGATGTAGCGAGACGGTTTCGCTCTCTTTGACAAACGGGTTTCATATTGCTATTGGTCGTACCTGAAAATATAGACTTTGGTGAACATTCTTGATAACAGTTTCCGGAGTTAACAGAGGCTTTCCTTCAGCATAAGATGAAAATTGTCATTATTATATACGTCTGAGGAGGTTGGAGGCTAATAAGAAATCAGAAAGGAAAATTATTTAATCTACTAATAATCTGATTTCATATTTATTATTTTTCTTGGAAATATTTAGGTTTTTTGCACCCTAGACACTCAAATATTGAGCAAACATTTCATAGGTACTAAGAACATAGGGATGGAAGAATTAATCAGTTTTGTATTTATCCTCAACCCAAACAGTAAATGTATGAGTGTATAAACAATAAAACTGGAGCACAAAAGAAGACCAACCTTTTTCAGTAAAAAAAAAGAATGGGAAAACACGACACTTTTTCGTCCTTTGGAAAGAAAGGACGCAGAGCCACCTGGTGAGGCAGAATATATACAGACTTTCCAGTTAATCCTTCACGAATCCTCCTGGACTGGAAATTGGGCCGTTGCTGTAACCGTAAAGAAGCAAAGTAAGGAATTTACTGGTCTCGTAAAGACCTTTATATTTACTGCCAAAGAATCTGAATGGGAGGGGCGAGTCTTAGTGGACTTGTTGACTTCGTTCCTTCGCATCTTTAGATTAAAGTTTTAGAAGCTTTCTCTGAAGTTTGTGCATCTGATCGAAGTTTTCATTCTAACTTGAAATACTAGACATTTTTCATTTTCAGTTCGAACTTGTTCTTCCCACCACCACTTTTAGATATTTGCACTAGTCATTGTAGTTTCTCGTCAGTCACCGAATAAGACTAGTATACATTTTGCAGACATACTTTACCTACAACATATCCACTACTTTGCCACTGGTTACTTATTCTTACCCATAACTCATCTCTTCCATGAAAATACTAAACATTCTTTAATCAATACTTTCACGCATGTGTCCTAATTTACATAATCACCAATATTCCAGCATTAACATAACTCTACAGAGCTATGGGCAACGCAGTTTACTTTCTAGAGTCAAGTTTCTTACAACTATATTGAACAGGAAGACAAATCCAACATCATGCTTTTATTCTTGTCTAACACTATGACAGTTGTGCTATTATAATAATATTAATCTTATCATAGTAATTTCAAGGTATTCTTACTCAAATTATGTTCAGGTAGTATTTTGAACAGTCACCTGTATATCTGTGCACCTTATACAAGTTACAATCATGTTGGTACTTGTCAAGTTATTTGTATACAGAGAGAAATACTCGGTGGTATATTCATTGTAAACTCTAAAGAAAATTACCAATCATTCACTCTAGTGTATACCTTAGAGAGAGAGAGAGAGAGAGAGAGAGAGAGAGAGATGTTTATTATGCTCCTTTTTTACTCTCCACTAAATATTTACACCAACGGAGTGTAAATTCGGGTGGTAATGGCAGCTTGGAGAGGAAATCAAAGGATTGAAACTATTTAATAATTCATATCCTGTTCGAAATTTCCTTTTTTTTTTTATCTGGTGTATAAAAAACCTGACTTCAATTAACTCTTATTCGAAGCCAACACCTAGCGAGCTGCGTATTTTGATGTGAGGTGTCTACATGCATGTATGTGAAATGGAGTGTGTATATATATATAGTATATATATATATATATATATATATATATATATATATATATATATATATATATATATATATATATATATATATATATATATATATATATATAATATATATATATATATATATATATATATATATTTATATATTATATATATATATATATATATATATATATATATATAATATATATATATATATATATATATATATATATATATATAAATAATGTGTGTGCGTGTGTGTGTGTATAAATATGTAAGTAAATGTAAATGTATATATGTTTATTGAGTGTATTACTGGGCATAAATTTCAAATAATAAATTCGCCCAAAAAGAAATTATATAGAATATTCTACATTTTCGTCACCAGACTGTATCAGCATTATGAACAGTTAAACAATACTTCAAAAAATATACCTCTAATGAAAAACCCCTATTAGAATATATAGCGAAAAACAGGCATTATTTCACTCCATATAAATGAAAAAAGTTTGAATAAATGCATTACTCCACATACGCATGTAAAAAAAATTATAAACAGTGTCATAAACAATGCATATACGAATATAAACAGTGTTTCCTCTTTGCACTCACCTATATTTCAGATAATCTGTTTCGTTCAAAACATGTTGGGCAACAACTGACAGCCAATGAAATCGTCGTTACAGGTATCACTCGCGTTGCAATGTTGTTATCCTTTTATGCAACTGAAAGCTGAACAATTTATTTATGGAAATCCCTCATCGTATCCTGAGTAAGCAATGGGATTATATTACTGCAGTGAAGTTATACCTGCATCAGTTAACAGAGAGAATACTTTATTTACAATAAGTCATGGTCGTAATTATTTTCTTAATGTATATAATGTATATTATATATATATATATATATATAATATATATATATATATATATATATATAATATATATATGTGTGTGTGTGTGTGTGTGTGTGTGTGTGTGTGTGTGTGTGTGTGCACAGAAATATCTATGGATTATTTAAAGCTGACATAGAAACCAGCCAACTCGATACTTACATGAAGAAAGCATTGTATTGCCTTTATTTTGTTTCCTTTGATGACTATCACTTGCCAGTCTGATAAATACCAATGTTTACAATTTAATAGACTTTAAAAGTCTAACCCAATAGAGCAATTTTTCCAAGTGATTGTCACAATGATCAAAAAAAAATTTCTCAAATTCTGCGTGATCGTCTGAACTTTTAAAAGAATGACAGTGAAGAGTAGAGAATGAAATATAAACATTGCAACGGTTCTTGATGCCTTCAGTAGAATACGAAGGCAATCTCCTATCTTTTCAAAAGCGTCGTGCTATATGTTAGAACTGTTTTCATTACTGCCTGCTCATTACTTGGCATTGTTGGGAAGATGAGTTTTCTAGACATGTTTTTCCAGTATGAATTATTATTTTTTTTAAGTTGGAAATACATCTTTTGAGGACTACTTTTAGGTTAGAATAATTTTTACAGTACAGGAATGTAACGAAGTTCAGATAAGAGAATAAATTCAGAGATATTTTTGAAGAGAATATTTTTTTGTCTCTCTCACCATCCGGGTATATGGTGAAACAGGATGTCAGTGATAAAATCAGTGTCGTTGAATATACCTCTAGATATTTTAAATATGGGGAGAGAGAGAGAGAGAGAGAGAGAGAGAGAGAGAGAGAGAGAGAGAGATCGCAGCTCGGATTTTCGCTCATGTAGAGACGACATGGAAAGATTGATTGGACACAGGCAAGAAAGCAAAAGTGTCTGACTGTACAGAAGGGAAACTAAAAAAAATGAAAAAGAAAACACGGAGCTGTGGTTGCATACCCAGCCCCAAGGTGTATTGAACTCTCAAATGAAAACGGAAGAGTGGGAGACGAAAATGAAAATAAGAAGAGGGAAATAAAAAAAAAGATGAGAAGTTAACAGGGAAGACAAAACTCAAAACTCAGGGAAGGATTTTGTCTTTTAATAGTTAGTCTGAGTCTGATATTATTATCATTACTATTATTTTCCAGATGAACCCTATTCACATGGAAGAACCCCATAGGGCCCATTGACTTGAAATTCAAGCCTCAAAAGAAGATGGTGTGCATTTGAAAGAAGTAACAATAGGTGACATGAAATACAAAAAAGAAGAGATTAGTTATTAGAAAAAATATATTAATATGAATAAATCAGTAGATAAAATGTTAGTAAATTATTGAAATAGAAGAATATTTGCTTTAATTCTAGTGAATATGTCACTAAAGATATTAAGGTTAAGAATAAAACTTCCCTTTATTCTGAATGCTAGAATTCCTTCATACGCCCATGGAAATAGCTTAACTAATTTCACTGAAAGTTTTCTACCTTAGAAATTAGAAAGTAGTTCATAACGTTGGAATTATATTTTAAAGTATGTTATAAACCACAGGACAGAGAACAGGTGAGGTAATGAAAGTGGCAGTGTGTTAAAAAGAGTAAGAAGAGATTTTAATTCTCTATGGAAAGGATGTGGGAATATATGAAATGTTTGTTGAGCCAACCCACCTTTTCAGAAGCGATGAGTAGAAGTCTAATAATATTGATGAATCTGTAGGGATGAGTTGTTTGATAAATGTACAGTTCTGGAGATTGCAAGGAGCTTCATAAATTGTCCGGAGATGATTTAATCCTGTGGTAAGAATGAGAGATGATAGGATGGTGAAAAGAGCCTATAAGCCTAGGGTGGAAGAAGAGAGCTTGTGATGTCTATAAAGATATTTCTATGAATACAGAATTTGATTTTATCACAAGCAATAACAACAAAACAACAGGATGAAATATACCCTATTTTCAGTAATGAGAAAATTGCTATATTTCGTATGCACATTATATCGCAAATAAACTTACAAAATATACTGGAAATACCTTCAATAAAATTACCACTTCAAAGCACTTTGCTTTTCTATGCCTTGCAATATTACGGTAAGAGAGAGAGAGAGAGAGAGAGAGAGAGAGAGAGAGAGAGAGAGAGAGAGAGAGAGAGAGAGATCGGTACATTGACTTAATAATGCATGTTGCACTCACGTTGCGCATGGCAACATATTTAGTGTAATGGTATATATTAACAAGATTAATTATAGTTATTCAAAACTTACGGATATGCTACAGTAAACAAAATACCTTGACAGTGTTTTCTAATAAAGGTCTGTTGATCCTCATCAAAAGAAAAAACCGGTCAAATCTTATCTGAAATTTAGATTTTCCGTCTTTCGTTCCTCGTAAATAGTTGTCGTAGGTGAACATACCTTGTTTACATAACTTAGGCCTCACCTGCCACTTTAGTCAAGCATTGCAAGTCTTAGCCTCTCGATCATTTTACCTGTAAGTGTATACTTGACCCAGTTTCACTTATTCACTTTATCTTTGGGGGTTTAATTTCAGCGTTCATAGACGGTATATATATAGTGTAAAAAAAATATATATATATATATATATATATATATATAATATATATATATATAATATATATATATATATATATATATATATATATATATAATATATATATATATATATAATATATATATATATATATAATATATATATATATATATATATATATATATATATATATATATATATATATATATCATAAATATATATATGAACAGTTGCTACAAAAGACAAATATTAACTCAGAACTGAATGAAAATATAGAACATATTACCCTATCTTTAAAACCAGAATACAGAATTTCTCTGACCATTAAACTTGTATAACTTTTTTATATACGACAGAGAGAGAGATAGAAAGAGAGAGAGAGGCAGGGGGGAGGGGGGGGGAGGGGGAGGAGGCACCCTTTCGTCAGACATACGTCAAAACGTCAGGCATCCATTGGCTGAAAAGAAACGACGGTTCCGTGACGGAACTGGGCGATTCATGACAATTTCAACGCGGACAAAAGGGAAAGGTTACGTTAAATGCTGTGACAGGGAGGGGGAGGGAATGCTGTAACGCTGTTACGTGTTAGCTGTTTTGCTGTTGTCGTTGCGTATTTTCTCTATTCAAGGAAACCTTTTTTTGAAAGACGGGAACCTCAAGTACATCGTTGTGGTCGGGTTATGAACACGTTTATGGTTGAAGGATAGTTTTCGTTTCGCAAGATGTCTAAGGATTCAAAGGACTGCAATGCTCATCACTCACTTATTACTATTACTATTATTTACATGTCAGAAACATTCGTTAGGGTTGTCTTACATCACTATCCTGAAACCATCCTCCTTGTATCTCATTCATTTTATTGCTATCTTTTCATTTGTTCATTATATATTCTTTTAAAGTTACTGACCCTTCTTTCTTTCAGATGGACTCTATATTCATGAAGGAAGGTAATTTTGTCGCAATTGTCAACTTATCTTCTTGTTGACTATCGCTTTCATAAGATGAAATTAAAAGAAAGTTATTAATGCAGGTTTTATACCTAATTATTTTTTTATATAATTCGAAAGGTAACAGTGAATCGTTTGTATTACTTTCGAAGTAAACAAACACTTAACTTTAAAAAACATTCTTTTTCATTACAAGGATTTTGTAGTAACTTCTGATTGATACTACTGATTATACATACATGCACACATATTATCAATATACATATATATATATATATATATATATATATATATATATATATATATATATATATATATATATATATATATATATATATATATATATGAACAAAAAACGGTTTCGTGACAGTTGAAGGAAAGCATTGCCGTGTAACCTTGACACGCATGCAGGAACCAAATCTTCTGAAATGAAGGGAAAACATTCGACCATATTCATTCAATAAACTATAAAGTACAATCTCCCCAAACTGCCCCGCAATAAAAACAGAAAAAAAAAGATTATTCGAAACTTTTCCTTAGTCAGTTACAAATGACTGAACGAAATGTCCATGTCGTTAAGAATATTAAGTTTGTCAATATCTTCCGAATGAAATCACACTCTAATATAGCCTCAGTGATGATGGCAGCTTATTCTTTTTGATATTATAATAATATTAATGCAGTTGATCCTGTGAAGATTAATTGACAATAATCTTAATTGTAATCTGTCTGGAATTTGGCGTTGGAATTAGCGATTGGCACCTCGTTATTAATTCATGATCATGCGACTTACTTAGGATAACTAGTTCATGATGACGTAGTTATGTCTTTAATTTAATAGCAACCTCTGGTAGCCTGGCATATTTCTCGTTAAATTCATGTTCAATGGATTTGCGTGATGAAACAAAAAAATATTCGATATAAAGATAGTTAGAGACTAAAAGGTTATCCGAATTTAATTAAAGCTTATTTCATTATTTGACTTTTATAAAACTTTAGAGCTAAGGATAGTTTGTGATTATTCCATGACGGTATTCGTATTAGAAGTGTGATTCATCTATGCATCATCGAATTTAGTACAGGGTTCCTACATTATCTCTGTACTGATACGCGGTAAGTTAAAACCCTAAACAAACCTATATGTTATAATATTAAATAATACATATTATATATATATATATAATATATATATAATATATATTATATATATATATATATAATATTATATATAATATATAATTAACATACTATACATATATATTATATATATATATATAATATATATATATATATATATATATATATATATATATATAATATATATATACATACATACATATATATATATATATATATATATATAATATTATATATATATATATATATATATATATATATATATATATATATATATATATATATATATATATTATATATATATATATATATATATATATATATGCATGTATGCATGTGGGTGGGTCTGCGTGTTCCGTCCTCTGCAGAAGAAATTATACAGATGTCCAAGCGGTTGTTCAGAAGTGCTGACCAGAACACTACAGCATTCATCACCTGAGGCAGTCAGCCAGAGTGACTTCCTTCCTGCCAGCGGAAAAGCACATCCTATACTGCCATGTCTAATAGCGGATGAGTTTTACCGGTAACTATTTTGTAGTCGTCAGTGTAATTTTCTAACAAGTCCAATAACGTATTAAGATGGAGCACTCAGAAAAATGGCCAAAGACTTTTTTCCTAACTACTTTGGAAAATTAGTGAATGGATTATATATCTCGCACAGTTACAAGGAGTTAGAAGGATTAGGATGTCTCAAAGACTTGTTAGTTCATCCCAGGAGACATCATGTTGTCACTTTTCCCTAGGAGCAGGTTTTACAGTTCATTCACAGTGTCCTAATGGTTTTGTCTAGCTTTCTTTCAAACTCTTCCACACTGTTGCTGTTTATAATTTTTGGTGCCAATTTATTCCACGTGTAACATATACACAGAACAAAATAAACATAGGAGTAAATATATAATAACTATGGAAGAACGCAGTTGTAACTAAAGAGAGAGAGAGAGAGAGAGAGAGAGAGAGAGAGAGAGAGAGAGAGAGAGAGAGAGAGTCAATCATGCGTTGTTTTTCACACACACACAAAAACGAAAAAGTGCAGAACTCGAAGTTATATGAGGCAATACAACGAGGGAAAAAATGTTCTATTTCGAGAGAGAGAGAGAGAGAGAGAGAGAGAGAGGCGACATACTGATACGACAAATCACGGGATCCGATTCAAGAATTTCTATTTCCTTCGCATTTTATTGGAAAATGCAGAAATATGCCTCCGGATTTCGGAGGACAATTCTCTCGAACTGTTCTGTGTGCAGGAAGACTTTCTTCATCAGATTTCTTTATTATTGGCTAACACTGAGTGGAGTTTTCTGAAAGAGAGAGAGAGAGAGAGAGAGAGAGAGAGAGAGAGAGAGAGAGAGAGAGAGAGAGAGTAGGTTTTTGATGCTAGTTTTCCGGTTAATCGACAAAAGTTTGCCTTTTGAAATATGAACCGATAACTCAAACTCTTGTCTGGCTTTTTGTACCGAGAATATTTTCTGAGAATCAACGTCTCTCATTTGTTCTCAGAAACTTCCTTTCCCTCCGGAATCCTCGTCAGTTTTGTTATTCATTGTTTATGTACAGTGTACGATAGTATATTGAGGTACTAGACTGTAATTCCATCAAGTTCTTTTTGTAACTTATCGAAATTTACGTCATTAGTGAAGTTTTCAGTATTTCATCTCATCGTTAAGGGTAATATTCACCAACATACATACTCAAACATACACACACTGATATCTGTATATGTGTATGTTTATGCGTGTTCATTATTTGATAGTTAAATGAATTATTTGTATTAGATTCCGCGTTTACAGATATGTATATATATATATATATATATATATATATATATATATATAGATATATATATATATATATATATATTACACCCCCTTTATTCCCTAAACTACACAAACTGGGAACTCTTACC
>NC_087200.1:206982106-206987106 GCF_015104395.2 Macrobrachium nipponense
GGGTAAAGCTTTGGTGTATTTAATGGTAACCTGGACTCTGTCGACATCTCAAAATCCTTTTGTTATTTAGAAAAATTTAATCAAAACCTATGCCCTGATGATATCAATATTTGTAAAGGTAATGTGTATGGCGCTATGAGTAAACCTTCTCCCCCTAATGTACCCGTGAGATTTCTCCAGGCTTTTAAGAAAATTAGAGAAGATGAAACAGTGAAAGTGACAAAAGCAGATAATCTAATGCAGTGGTAATAATGAATAAAAGTGACTATATAAGTAAAATAATGAAATTGCTAAATGATACTGATACTTATACGAAACTGAGGTCTGACCCTACACAGACAGTGAACTCCCATTTTAATAAAGAAATTAAATCCATTTTGAAGGGCTTTGACCATTTAATTAAACAGTTTACACCGCAATGCGCCTCCCTACCTTATATGTATGGTTTAGTCAAGACACATAAAATCAATAACCCTATCAGACCAATCATTAGTTCAGTGGGCTCAGTTACGTATAATTTATCTAAATGGCTTGTAAAAATTCTTACTCCTTTGGTAAGAAACATTTCTAACACGAATGTTAAAAACAATGTTGATTTTATAAACAAATTGAATATTTTAAATTTGAATTTTGATTTTAATATGGTTAGTTTTGATGTTGTCTCTTTATTTACAAAAGTGCCTGTAGATGATTTACTTGAATATTTGGAGGAGGAATTAGAACGTCATGACATTCCCTTAAGTGTAGCAAACCTCATTAGTCTCATATGGTTATGTATCAAAGATAGTTAATTTTGTTTTAATGGGGAATTTTTTGTACAAAAGTTTGGCATGGCTATGGGTAATCCCTTATGTCCTGTCCTTAGCAATATTTACATGGAATGTTTTGAGACAAAACTTTTACCAAGAATTTTGCCCCAAAAAGTTATTTGGTTTAGATATGTGGATGAATCTTCTGTATTTGGCCAGTTCACGAAAATCTCCAGGAATTCCTTGATAATCTCAATAATTTAGTCCCTTCTATAAAATTTACTGTAGAGGAAGAAAGAAATTGTAATTTGAATTTTCTTGATGTAGCTGTCCATAGAAATGATAGAAAAATCACCTTTTCAGTCTTTCGAAAATCAACTAACATTGCCTCTTTTGTTCATTACTACACCAATCACCATCAAAATGTTAAATTCTCTGTTTTTTCTGGGATGTTCTTAAGGGCTTTATGTGTCTGTAGCCCGTAGTTTATTGACGCGTAAATTAAAACTATTTATGATATTGCATTGAAACTTAAATACCCAAGGACTTTTATAGATGTGGCATGGAAAAGAGCCAGAAAAACATTTTATTCAACTAATGACAAACTTGAATTTAGTAAGCATAACATTCTAAAATTACCCTATGATGAAAGGTTTTTAGATATTCCTAGAATTTTAAAGCTATTTAACATAAATTTTATTTTCAGTAATATTAATGTCAAGAGTTTAATAATAAAAAATTCTTCTAAAGATCTTCCAGGCTGCATATATGAAATTCCTTGAAAAAAGTGTGATAAAGTCTATTACGGACAGACCGGTAAATCTCTTTCACAACGTCTCAAGCAACATCAATATTCTGTGAGAACTGGGCAAATATCGAATGCATTATTCGTACATATGAGAGATTTAGACCATCCTATTAACTGGAGTCAAGCAAGAGCCTTAATCCCATGTAATGACACAGTTAAAAGGAATATCATTGAATCTTGTTTCATCAAGTCAAATAATAGAAATATTCTAAATTTAAGTCTTGGTTTATTTAACTTGATGCTTTCATTATGAAAAAAGTTGCAGATAAATATAAGCAACAAAATTAATATATTCAGTTTTTACATGTTTTGGATTGTAAAGATACTTTGTAGTTTCGGTTAGGTTTGTGACCGTGTGATATCCGATAATCGTGGATTATCTCTTTTAATTTTTACCCTTTTGACAATTAACCATCTGGTATTCTTGATCTTCTTTTGTACCCGAGACCTTTATCTCCAATTGTACTTCATTAACTCCTTGAGGATGTCTGAGTAAAGACGAAAGAGCTTGGATTTCTGACTATTATTTTCCTGTGGTATTCGCTTATTTATGAAGTCACGTGCATCTACAGTGATTTTTTAAGCATTATACATATATATATATATATATTAATTATATATATATATAATTATATTATATATATATATATATATATTATATATATATAAAATATATATATATATATATATATATATAGCCAAAATCCGCAGGAGGCCACTTGACACAGTCACACTAAGTAAATGAAGGCAGGCAGGAACACACAGGAATTTGACATTTTGACATTTATTCCGACGTTTCGCAATACATTATTGCATCCTCAAGGAATTCCACAATAGATGTAAATAAAACCTTTTTAAAAATAGTTATCTAAAAGTCAATTTAAAAGACCATATTTAAAACACAATAAGTTAAGTTAAAACATAAGTTAAAAAAAATACATGGAATTGAACATTAATCTACAAGGGTTTATTAAAAAATATATAATAATAATAATAAAAATAATAAATAACTAAAGGAGTGGAGCTAACCTGCCAGAGCAAAGTCAAGAGTAAAACTGAAGGCAGATACGAAAAGTAAACAATAAGAGGCTTTAAGAACAACAACAAAGTCAAGATAAAAAAAGTTGAACAGCCGAGGACTGGGTATTTAAAACAGGAACAAGTTGTTTAATTTTCAATGTCTCTAAAATAAATAGCTCTTTATGGTTGTGGACCTGTCCAATTATAGAGAAATCATTGTATTGGATGTTAGTTTTACATTGCAAATAAATGGCACAATGTCAAATTCCTGTGTTCCTGCCTGCCTTCATCTACTTAGTATATATATATATATATATATATATATATATATATATATATATATATATATATATATATATATATATATATACACACATATATCTGTCCATAGGTATTACAACGCCATTATTACCTGTTGTTGATCATATACGGCCTATTAAAACAATAATCATCATATGTGATGTGTACAGGGAAGCTTATCAAAGAGATGGGCACTTTTGAGTGTGTGTTTGTGTGTAGTTAACTAGAACGAGAATGCAAATAAACACTCATTCGCAAGTCCCTCCCCCTCGTACAAGCGCGTGCGTTCAGACACACACACACACAAAAACACACACGACTCATATATATAGATATATATATATATATATATATATATATATATATATATATATATATATATATATATATATATATAGATATAGTGTGTTTGTGTGTGTACGTGTGTTTTCCTGAGACCAAAATGTGGTGTGATGTTACGTTTTCTTTTGGGACAGATCAGCAGTAACGCGATGGAGAAGGAGAGAGAGAGAGAGAGAGAGAGAGAGAGAGAGAGAGAGATGATGAATAGAAGAGAAGAGTATGAGAAGATGAGAGGAGTGAGAGGGAGGGGATGACGAATAAAAAGAGGGGAGAGAAGAATGGATTCACAAATGCATATATATTACTGTAATATTATTGTATTTACATAAATTCACTATGAACGTAGTTCCACAGAGCACTACCTAACTACCCATCAAACAAGCTCCCTATTTTCAAAATATATCTATTTATCTTTCATTATTTCGTTCAACTCTATGAGCGCCTTCATGTGAAGAGATAACGCGCTAAATGCAGGAATTTTAAAGATTCAAATAGCAGTTATTCAAAAAATATCATTAAAATGGACAACAAAAATGTAGTGAATAAGCGGGTAAATAGGTAGATACTAGGGGTTATTTGCACGTTATATAAGTGAGGAATAATGGCCTCGGGAAGAAATATTTAGTTTACAGGGATCTGGCCCATTTCAATGTCCTTTTTTTTAAGTGTTTCGTATTAAGTTCTACTAGAATATTTTAAATACAAGTTCTCAAATATGCAAAATATAATGTCATCACCATTGTACATTAATGAAAATATCAATAATTCTCCAAATTCACTGAAACCCTAGGTACAATATTTTCCTTCCAACGGAATCTAATGACACGGAATTTACAGAAATCAGTGAGCAATTGTACCCAAATTACACTCCATGTGAACGAGTTCACACTCAGCACTTGAATATTCAAGTGTTATACTTCTTGAAACTAAAGACAATTTCTTCTCCTCAGGATAATTATCCTTCAGGCAATACTATAAAAAATGATGATATTGTTTGATAGTGGTAAATAAAAAATATAAGCACAGCTTTCGCAAGATAATTCGAAGACGAGTTTACTTTCATTCCAATCAAAACAGTGACAGATGCCATTACCAAATCACCGTGTCCTTTATATTGTTTCTATTCGTGAGATATGTTCATCGGGTTTCCATGCGAATAAGTCTGAATGTAGTTCAGGGTTATAAATTATATTGAAAACTGACTGAAATTAACAGGATTTAATTCCTGACAATATTGAAAGGACTCCTAAGTCCTAGGATTTAATTACAGTATTTATTAGCGAATATAACATTATTCCTCTCCTGCTGAATGTGAGGAAAGTTTAATTGAAAGAGGCCTCCAATTGATAATTTGTAATTTCGATATTAATTAGTTCCAGGTATTTAATTCCAGCATTCATGGTCGCATATATTAATTCCCACCTATTGAATCAGACGAAAGTTTTATTAGTTCCTCTTCAAAGAGGACCATCGCTGGAATAACAGCCTTTAGACACCTGTGCCGAG
Organism: Macrobrachium nipponense; assembly: GCF_015104395.2. Classification (NCBI taxonomy): domain Eukaryota; kingdom Metazoa; phylum Arthropoda; class Malacostraca; order Decapoda; family Palaemonidae; genus Macrobrachium; species Macrobrachium nipponense. The sequence goes on from NC_087200.1 coordinate 206,986,832, forward strand.
GAACGATTGCCAATACCTCCGACCACAACTGAAAGCACTCGAAAACTCCTGACTTCCTCCCAACAACTCGTTACCTAAGTTTCCATCGGTTAGCCGCGAGTAAAATTGAAACGCCAGAGACAAAAGGGCCATCTAATATCGGAGTATGAATGGAAGATTGAACGCTATTTAACTTAACGACTCATAAAGGAAGCTGTTCTGAGCTGCCACAGCGGTATGAATTATCTTTATCGTTTTTAGGAAACTTTCGTTATGTTTCAGATTTTGGGGATATT
>NC_087200.1:206997106-206999604 GCF_015104395.2 Macrobrachium nipponense
TCATGTAATTGTAATTACCATAATCGCAAATTTGGTCAGATCGTACAAATCAGGAATCTGATTAATGGCTATAACTTCCGTGGAATGTTTTTCATTGATACGCTAACGCTTATGATGACATTTTTTTCTCGTTCGTTATTTATGCCTTTTGTAAAACTTTCGTTATTTATTTATATTTTGTTTCATTAATCCTGGGTTCTTTAAGTCCAGATTTGAGAGGAAAAACGTTCTTATGTTTATACATGTAGAATCTACTGGTCACTTCAAATTTAGGTTTGAATATCTACAAGAGGCAACAATACTGCTTATTCTCATTTCAAGAAAAAAATTAAAATGTGATTCTTAGAAGTAGTTAGAGTTCGTTCATTGATTAAATAATATAATATTATCTGTTGTACATGGAATTGTATAAAGACAAGTCATGAATGGATATACTAAAGTGAAAAGCCCAAAAGAAGGCAACCTGATACATTTTACTAGCCCGGGCCTGTGGAGCTGGGGATATAAAGAAGATATGAAAAAGGTTCGTCTCCACCAAAAGGAACAATCAGATTTACTATTTGAGGTAGGTTGCCAGTTTTATGATAAAAATGTAATGAAATGTAGATATTAGTTACAGGATTTCTAATATATACGGAAGGGATTAGAAAGAAGAAGAGAAGAAACAGAGGAGAAAACGAAATTCAGATCAGCATAGAAAAGTAAGAGATTATTAAGTGATTTGATTATAATCATTTCACAAATTCACTTTTTAAATAAAAATAAAACTTCTAGGCTATGATTGAAGTTCCATAGCGTCAAAGTAAAAAAATGTAAATAGTTTGTGAAAATTAATAGCTGACTTCTGACGTCCAGTATTTTGAAAAACGACGAAATATGAATGAAAAAAAAATCATTTCACCATATCCAGGAAAATGGAAATATAGGAAAAAATCATTTCATGGAGTTTACCTATACACAAATATCGGGAAACTCACTTTTCCACCATTAAATTATGTCTCTCTCTCTCTCTCTCTCTCTCTCTCTCTCTCTCTCTCTCTCTCTCTCTCTCTCTCTCTCGTTCCATGCTCGGTGCCTTGAATATTACGATATGACCAAAGTACTAAAATTATTTGAAAATAACTAAGAATGATCGCAATTAAATAAGTATAGGCTTAATCATATAATTACCTCTGTTAACTCTAATAATCATTTAAGATCAGAAGATTGCGCAAAAATGCAAAACAGCCAATTATTTTAGCTAAACTCTGCAAATCATTTGTCACTAAAATACTGACCATAACATCCACTTAAATCGCATTTTGTAATAATCTCATCGCAAAATATATTCCTTTCTTCAAACACTCTCGAAAGAGCTTTCACAAGCCACTTGTCCAGTTACTGGAAACTTGAAGTTTACCTTGGCTGCATCAGTGGATGTGTCCACCAGAAGTTCCTGTAATCATTCAACTGTTTGTAGAGTCTACAAATCCCTGCTTTGGTGTTTGAGGAAGACACGAGAGGGAGGGTTGTCAAGCGGACTACAACTGCATTTTCCGTACCTGGTCAAGACGTGAAATTCGTACTTTTTGAAAATTGGATTGGGCTAAAAATATTTGCTGTTATTCGTTGAGATGAAAGGCCTTACGTTGAAGGTAAGTTGAGGGCAAATATTCACCTCTAGTGCTTTTCTGTTTGTTTTCTCTCCTCAACTAACCATGTTATATATTTTTTATTATATTTGTATGATGAAGTATTGCTAACCCTGAATTCATTCGAAAGTTTTTTGCTAATTTAATTACAATATACACAAAAGTAATTGTCTTTGTCATTTAACATAATTTCTTATAATTATTAGTTATATTATTGTTGTTGTTATCATTATCACAAGAGATAGGAAAAAAACTCTTATTGTGTAGTTTTTAAGGAACATCTTTTAATGCAGAATTTTACAATGAAATTCATAGGGTTAAGTTGTCGCTTGAATTTTTAACATTATGAATAAAAAGCATTCCAAACATATACATATCTGATGAAGACCGTTGTGCAAACAGTCGAAAGCTCCCTGTTATTTAACCTTTTTTTTTTTTGTATATCTGTCGCCGGGTCCTTCATCCCTGTAAAGAACCTGTCAGTTTCACCCATATTTTAACGATGGCTACGAAAATATGCAGTAGTTAGCTGTATTGACTGAATCTCAGAGAATATGCAAAGGAAATGATTTACAAGAAAAAAATATGTATCTAACGAAGAAAAGTTAGAACATTCGCGTTGCAGTAAATGTGTGCCAATAAAAAAACAAAAAAAATTGCCTTTATGAAATATTGAGCTTTGAAACTACCATATTTTTCTGTCAGCATTGAAGAGGCGTCACATAAACTAGGAAAAAAAGGTCACACGGTCGACATCACTTCGAAAGGGCATAAAAACACTGGAACTGCAATGAAGAACAGAAGTTGGAAAATATGGGAGGGACAAAACGAATGTTGTCTGGTTTATGGATTTAGGACAGAACTGGA
>NC_087200.1:207000104-207010104 GCF_015104395.2 Macrobrachium nipponense
AGACAAATTGTGTTTACATCTAAAATTCGCCAGAATTTGGGTGGCGAAGGAACTCAAGCCTTGACGAACTTTCTACGAGGATTTTAAATTTGTGAGAATTTGTTACCATTATTAATTAAAGGTTCTTTGAAATAAAAGAGTAATGCATTCTTAAAGAACAAAATACGACAATTGGAGTCAGATCTTACGAAATCTAGCTGTATTGACAGTGTAATAAATCATTTGTTTTTAGTGACTAGCTGAATTTTTATTACACTACTTTGAAAGGTAACAAATAACAGGAGACTAAGTTAAAGTTTGTATCAATTTGTGATTGTTCTTATAATTGACTTGCTAGGATGCACCTTTAGTATAATGGAAGAGTGAAAGATATATTGGGGTTAATAGTGAAAATTTAGGAAATGATGATGACAGTGATTGCGTAAAATATCTAGAGGGGAATGTAGGGGAATATTATGGAACTGGGATGCAAAATTAAGGCCAAAGACGAAGCGCTGGGACGTATGAGGGCATTGAAAGATAGACGGAAGAAAGATAATATGAACGGAGGTACAGTCAAGAGGAATGAAAGTCGTTCTAGCTAAGGCCTTACACAGTGAACTGTGTAAGGCGCACTGACGGCACTAGCCCCTTACGAGGGGTGGGGGAAAGGTTGTGGGGCGAATTGTAGAATTCTAATGATTCACATATTCCTTAAATTCATCCTGGTTTGATGTTAGTGAATGAGATAGCTATAATTAATTTCAACTTACCTAAACTGTCGCTTAGAACAGAGAAGCTTAATGAAGCCTAAACGAACCTTTCACATCATATCTCCGTCTACTCCCGAAGGTTTGCCTGAGGACTCGACGTCAACGAATTTTTGGGACACGAGTTATCTGCTGAATTCACTGGCGGCATCTTAATGAATCACTCAGCGACTTCTGGAGTCATTCATCACTCACTCCTTTCATAAACCCCCACATTTCCTCTCTCTCTCTCCTCGGGGGATTTCACTTTCACTATGATTTAATTTTCACTTTATTCAATTGATTTCATCCAAAATGCAGTCTTCGGGAATTAATGTTATTTATTTTTAGGACATGAAAATTCTTTTATAATTTATTAACTGAATAGTCAGGAATAGAAACCAAAATTATTCCTACATCCAAAGACTTAGAAATAACAGAAGCAATACATGTCTGAATTACTATACAAACGGGCTTTTCCTTTAAATTCATAAATAGCCAGACACTAGGTGCTTTGACCAGACTCAGAATTTAAAATCGTGGAATCGCTACTATTTTTGTATTCCAGCTAAAACTCAAACTTTTTACCACTGGATCCCAACGTGGACTGAAATTTACTGAAGTGTGAAATGTGGTTCCTACGGAAGAGTTGTAGAGGCCCAAGTTTCCACGCTTCGAGAAACGGTAATAATTTCCTGCTTGCCTCTGCGTTCGTTTGAATGGTAATGCTGGGTTTTTGATGAGGAACATCTGTCTCTTTCTGTCAAAGCCATATGGGGCTTTGAGGGGCTGAGCCCATTACGTTAAATAAAGAAGAATGATCTTTGGTAGTTTGCGGCGTTTATTGAAATATGAGTGTTTGCTTTGAAAATGGTATGATTGCTGCACATTTGATAGCAGCGCACTTCTCTCTCTCTCTCTCTCTCTCTCTCTCTCTCTCTCTCTCTCTCTCTCTCTTTATATATATATATATATATATATATATTATATATATATATATATATATATATATATATATATATATATATATATATATATATATATATATATATATATATATATATATATATATATATATATATATATATATATATATATATATATATATATGTATATATATATATATATATATCTATATATATATATATATATATATATATATATATATATATATATATATATATATATATATATATATATATATATATATATACATATATATATATATATATAAATATATATATACATATATATCTATATATATATATATATATATATATATATATATATATATATATATTATATATATATATATATTTATATATGTGTGTGTGTGTGTGTGTATGTATATATATTCTTATAATGTAAGTTTTGTAATGCAATTATAATAATCATAATATGATTAATTCATCTCAGAACCTGTGTAACATGTTATGAAATGTATGTTTTTCTGTTCAGATACCCACATTTAAAGATAACACATGTTAAGTAGTCTAACTTTTCATTTTGAAACATACGTAAGACAGAGAGAAAGAGTAAACGCTAATATGTAAGCCTCTGAAGAGGGTTGTTTTTCACATCTTGAAAATACCTTACCTAAGCTAATTTTTTTATAGTTCCAATCTAGCCTTTATCTAAACAAGGGGCCATGTCCATATCTACTCGATATCCCTATAGAGATGACGTAATATGTTTTCGTCTTGAACTAGATGCTAATCGCCCATACGCTTATGGAGATAGAGAACGATTCATTCGATTCCGAGACCTAGCCGCCGGCGTGAGGGATAGTATCTCTCTCTCTCTCTCTCTCTCTCTCTCTCAAAATTTCTCCTCTCTCTCGCTCGCTCACTCGAGATAACCGTAACGTAATTCACGTTTATATATAAGGTGGTCACTCATTCATATATAATTCTTAGTAAAATATGTGTTGTTTGTGGAATCTGAAAATAGTATAATTCCTATTTGTTTTGTGAAGGCGCCCACAAAAGTGTAAAAGTGTGTAACAGGTCTTTCTCTTGAGTGAGAAGCTGCAGCTGCGTATACAGGTATTTTACAAATGCTTTGAAGTGCACTTCGAGGTTTTATTTTACCATTGGATAAAATTATCATTTTCAATACATTTTTCTTTTGCTTTGTTCTTTTGACATGTCCATTTTTATATGCTTAATGTTTGTATTGTCAATGGTTTAATTGTTTACATATTATGCATTATGTTTTTTGTTCATTGTCTTTCTTTGGTTTAATTAGTTTGAATTATATTCTGTTTTGTAATTGTTTGAATCTAACACTTGCAAATCAAAATGTATTTAATTAAATTTCATTTCAAATTTAATTATTGCTTTATGTTTTAATTTAATAAATTTTCTTCATAAACTTTGATTTAATTTTGCTTCATAATTAATTCAAAAATTAATTAAACTTTTGTTTTCAAGTAATACAAATTTCCCTGAGATTGTGAATTTCACTTATTAATTTTGAATTTAGAAATAATATTTTTATATTTAAAATGTATATGAGCATTTTATTTTTTTGGTTCCCCACCAGTATTATATTCTATTTTGTTTTGGTAGAAATAGAGAGTGTTAATTGTGCTGTTTCCCCCAAATGAATCAGAATCAGGGAAATACATAGATTTGAAATTGTAGGAGTGAGGCCCTTTAATTAAGATTACCTCACATCCATTTTAATCAACTTAGACTGATGTTTTCTTGACTGTTCAGTTCTAAAAGGGATCACTATTACCTTTAGAGTATTCAGTCGTTTAGTACTTGTAATGAAGGGTTAGGTTAAGTGAGGTAAGCAGTAACCAAGTACTTGATTAAACTGTGCCCCAAGTACAAAGGGTGTCCCAGACCCAGGAATAAAAGGGTCTCTTGTGCTAACAAGTACAATTGGTAAGTGCAATAACCAGATCCCTGGCAATATGGGTTAACAAATATTAAATGGTGTCCAGGGGGGACACAGATCTTTTGGCTACCTTTTTCGTGCACCAAGTATTTAATGGTATCCCCCCAGACCCAGATGTTCTAGGCCCAACTTCGTCATAATATATATACGTATATGATATATGGAATATAATAATATATATATATATATATATATATATATATATAATATATATATATATATATATATATATATATATATATATATATATATATATATATACGTATGTATATATATATATATATATATATATATATATATATATATATATATATATATATATATATATATATATATATATATATATATATATATATATATATATATATATATATATATATATATATATATATATATATATATATATATATATATATATATATATATATATCTATATATATATATATATATATATGTATATATATATATATATATATATATATATATATATATATATATATATATATATATATATATATATATATACATACGTATATATATATATATATATATATATATACATACGTATATATATATATATATATATATATATATATATATATATATATATATATATATATATATATATATATATATATATATATATATATATATATATACAGGAAGTTTTTTTTTGGTTGGGGCATCTGGAACGCCGTAGATTTAATATAAAAAGGATGGAGAAAAGCCAGCGTAGCATCATACATGTATTTTTCAAATTTTCGAGACTTTGGGTCTCATCATCAGGGCTGTAAAATATACAAGATATACAAATTAAAAAAGGCTCGTATTAATATTTATAAAAACGGAACAACATAAAAGTTAAATATAATAATTTAAAAATGAACTAGAAAAAAAAATATATATATAAAAAATTAAAAAGTTAAGAATACTTAAGTTAGTACCTATCTCTATGGAGTTAAAAAACTGAGTGACATTGTCTGGTTTGGAAAGGAGGACGTCAACTATGCTATATATAGAATTGTAGAAGAAGTCTGACCATTTTAATGGGGCACAAGCTGTTTGATTGTTAAACGACTCCAAAACAGAGAGAGAATAAGTCATTGGGCGCTTGGGTGACATGCGAAAATCCTTATATGAAAATGAGTTTTACATTTATTGCAATGTTCTCGTATGTTGGAAAATTCTTTCGTTTTCAAGTACATCCCGTACGGTGACTGACTCCGAGATGAGAATCGATTCTGACTTTGAGCAATCTTTTGGTGGCTCACGTATTTCCCGATCTTACATTTCGGGCAAGTAAAGCATATACCACCAAAGATCGCATCAAAGCCGGAAGTTGATCTTTGTGGAGAACAAAGAAAAAAAAACAAAGATTTTAAGGAGTTTTAGGATTTTTTGCTACTAACTTAAGATTCACAGCCGGAAAAGTTTTCTGAATGACTTTTTGTATTTGCACCTTAAAATGTATTAGAATGAATGAAAGGTATCGAGGCATATATTAATAGTTTAGGCACGTTCGGTACAAGTTGACGTGGCTGAAATTTATCATTTAAAAAGTTATTAATACGAGCGTCTTTAGAAAAAAAGACGTTCACAGGTCAAGGTACTAACTTCTACAGCAGTTTTGTTCCATAACATTTAAATTAAATAGTATTTCCACGCTATTACACCGTGCCTATACGTTTATCGTCCAACTGGCACAACTTCCATAGCGAAATCCAATTTTTACTTCAGTTTTTTAAAAACAATTCGTATCCTCCAGCCTTATTCTTGAAATATATATATATATATATGTATGTATATATATATATATATATATATATATATATATATATATATATATATATATATATATATATATATATATATATATATATATATATATATATATATATTATTAAAGGCAAGTATTTCGCAGTGTATTTTTTTTAACAATAAAATACTCTGATCATGGATTGGAACAAATATAGATATAATGGACTCATAAACGTGAAATTCATAGATTATCATTTCAATATTTGGGAAATGGAGAGATGATTGAAGATTGTTAAGGCTAATAGATAAACTAATAGTTACACAAGAAAAACGCAGTGTACATTGAAAGTATCTTTAAAATTATAAACAATTGTTTTCATATTCTAAGTTAGTACATATTCTTAAAATAATTCTGTAATTTCCCCCACAATCTGAAACACAACGAAATATTCGAAAACAATAATAATTATGCATACCGCTTTGGCAGCTCAGATCAGCGTCGTGAAAGTTGAATAACGTTCAATCGTCCATTCATACGTGGATATTAGATGGTCCTTTTGTCTCTGACGTTTCAATTTTACAGGCATCTAACCAATGGAAACTTGGGTAACGAGTTGTAACGAGTTGCAAGTGGCTCCTATTATTAATGTTGGCTGGAAGTTAAGAGTTTTAAAGTGCCTGTAATTGTGGTCAGAGATATTGGCATTTGCTCTTAGGCTTAGGTGTTTTAAGGCTGTTAGTCCCAACGATGGTCCTCTTTGAAGAGGAACTAATAAAATTTTCGTCTGATTCAATAGGTGGGAATTAATATATGCGACCATAAATGCTGGAATTAAATACCTGGACTAATTAATATCTAAATTACATATTATCAATTGGAGGCTTCTTTCAATTGAACTTTCCTCACATTCAGTAGGAGAGGAATAAAATCCTTGGACTTGGGAGTCCTTTCAATATTGTCAGGAATTAAAGCCTTATTTTCAGACAGTTTTCAATATGGTTTATTACCTGAACTACATTCAGACTTATTCGCATGGAAACCGGATGTATAGGAACAATATAAAGGACCTGATGAGGTGGTACTGGCATCTGTCACTGTTTTGATTGGTATGAAAGTAAACTCGTCTTCGAACCATCTTGCGAAAGCTGTGCTTATATTTCCTATCTACCACTATCAAACAATATCATCATTGTTTATAGTATTGACTAAAGGATAATTATCCCGAGGAGAAGAAATTGTCTTTACTCTTACTGAACTCATGACATTGATCTCAATAATTAGTAACTTTGCTTTGAGATGAGGAGTTTCAGGCTCCTGGGACTGACACAAGAAGTATACCACTTATTCAAATGTTGAGTGTCAACTAGTTCACATGGAGTGTAATTTGGGTACAATTACTCACTAATTTCTGTAAATTCCGTGTCATTAGATTCCGTTGGAAGGCAACTATTGTACCTAAGGTTTCAGTGAATTTGGAGAATTATTGATATTTTCATTAATGTACAATGGTGATGACATTATATTTAAGATATGCCTGAAGTTATAGAACTATTATGCATATTTGAGAACTTGTATTTAAAATATTCTAGTAGAACTTAATACAAAACACTTGAAAAAAAATGGACATTGAAATGGGGCAGATCCCTGTAAACGAAATATTTCTTCCCGAGACCATTATTCCTCACTTATATTGTGTGCAAATAACCCCTAGTATCTACCAATTTACCCTCTTGTTCACTACATTTTTGTTGTCCATTTTAATTATATTTTTGGAATAACTGCTATTTGAATCTTTAAAATTCCTACATTTAGTGCGTTATCTCTTCACATGAAGGCGCTCATAGAGTTGAACGAAATAATGAAAGATAAAATAGATATATTTTGAAAATAGGGAACTTGTTTGATGGGTAGTTAAGTAGTGCTCTGTAGAACTACGTTCATAATGAATTTATGTAAATACAATAATATTATAGTAATATATATGCATTTATGAATCCATTCTTCTCTCTCTCTCTCTCTCTCTCTCTCTCTCTCTCTTCTCTCTCCATCGCGTTATTGCTGATCAATCCCAAAAGAAAAACGCAACACCGCAACACATTTTGGTCTCAGGAAAACACACGTACACACACACACACACACACACACACACACACACACTATATATATATATATATATATATATATATATATATATATATATATATATATATATATATATATATATTATATATATATATATATAGAGTTGTGTGTGTGTGTTTGTTTGGACGCACGCGCTTGTACGAGGGGGAGGGGCTTGCAAAAGTGTGTATTTGCATTCTCGTTCTAGTTAACTACACCACACACACACACAAATAAGGGCCCATATCTTCGATAAGCTTCCCTATACACATATGATGATTATTGTCTTAATAGGCGTATATGATCAACAACAAGGTAAAATAATGGCGTTGTAATACCTATACTAATATAAGTCAAACTTGAATCATGTTATCATGGACAGATATATATATATAATATATATATATATATATATATATATATATATATATATATATATATATATATATATATATATATATATATATATATATATATATATATATATATATAACATATATATATACATATATATATATATATATATATATATATATATATATATATATATATATATATATAAAATATATATATATATATATATATATATATATATATATATATATATATATATATATATATATATATATATATATATATAATTTTTTCTGGCAAAATTGAGAGCAGAATTACTTTCTAAAAGGAAACGATTCCTCACTTATATGTCAGAATACAAAGCACCATAACTGTGTCATATAACATCCTTGATTAAATTTCCTCTCTCCGTCTCTTCAGAAGAGATAAAACACTGTTTTTGAGAAAATAGTTGATTTTAGAACAATTAAGCCATTTATGTTGATTCAGCCTAGCTGACTATCATAATATCCTTTCAGAAAAAAGGGTTGCTTACCAATTCTGGGAAATAACGAGCACCCTTGTTTGCATAATGAAGATTTATCATTTGCACTGCATATCTAATTGAATGTCTCTTTAGTTTAGTCGTAGGAAGGATTAGTAAGTTTTATAGGACTCAGGGAATAAGACTGCGTCATTGCAGTGTCAATAGTGATGAAAATAATAAGATTCTACTGAACATCAGAAACAAACAAAAATTAAAAGAAACATATATATATATATATATATATATATATAGTATATATATATATATATATATATATATATATATATATATATATATATAATATATATATATATTATATATATATATATATATATATATATATATATATATATATATATATATATCGAGCTACAATGTCCTTTAATATCTAATTCGCACTACTCGGAATTAATATATTTTCATATTAGCTTAACCGAAGGGGAATTTTTTCTCGATAATAGACTTGCCTGGACCAGGGCGCGAACCCGTGCATCCTTTCAAACCCAGGAACGTCCAGTGAAGCTTACCTACTACACCACCGCGAGAGGTGTAGTAGGTAAAGCTTCACTGACGTTCCTGGGTTTGAAAGGATGCACGGGTTCGCGCCCTGGTCCAGGCAAGTCTAATATCGAGAAAAAATTCCCCTTCTTTTTTTGGTTAAGGCATATATGAAAATATATTAATTCCGAGGTAGAGCGAATTAGATATTAAAGGACATTGTAGCTCGATATATGTATATGATCAACGGAAATGTGATATGAACTTATATATATATATATATATATATAGATATATATTATATATATATATATATATATATATATATATATATATATCACACATATCCACAGGTGAAAAAGAAAAATAAGAGACAGGGTGTAGGTCCTGACCGGTTTCGGCTTTATTTTCAAGCCATTGACCTAGGACTGATACACAGTATTAGAATTCCCAGAGTATATATACTACAAAGACAGTACTGACTAACATACACACAACCGTTTGAGACTGCAGATCCACCCACAGGCAGGTGTCAAGGTAGGAGTGGCTTTCAAAAATCATTAGGCTAAAATTTACAATAAATCCTCAAGGGATACTACCGCTTAGGGTACAAGTCCACACTGACAGGTGTCAGGGAGGCGGGGTTGAACATCTCATTACCACTACTGCCCCCTTTACTGTGTTTTACAAATATAATAATCCTATTTTTTCTTTTTCCATATCTATACAGCCTACCTTAAAATTTAAACACCAAAGTTTACAAATTTCTTTTGATATTAAAGGATCAAGTTTATACATTCCTTGACTGATGTTCATATTATTGTTGTAACTTTCTTTTATAAAACTTGATTCAATGATATTCCTTTCCAATGCATTATTAGGACACACCAGTTTTTTTGCCCCCTCCCAGTTAATAGCATGATTGTTCTCACTAACATGTACAAATATACACTATTTCCTTTTGCATATCTCACACATTGTTTATGTTGATCTATTTTTTTTTTTCCAGTGCTTTCCCCGTTTGACCAATGTAAAAGTTGTCACAAGACTTACACGGGATTTTATATACACATCCTTTAGCATTGTCGGGGGAGTTCTTAATAAGTA
>NC_087200.1:207015104-207020104 GCF_015104395.2 Macrobrachium nipponense
GCCTAAGCTATATAAGCAAGGTATGCTTGACCTATGAAAACTATTTATGAGGAACGAAAACGGAAAATCTAAAATCCAGGTGACAATTTACCGGTTTCTTCTTTTGATGAGGATAAACAGACGTTTATTAGAAAACATTGTCAAGGTATTTTGTTTATTGTAGCATATCCGTAAGTTTTGAATAACTATAATTAATCTTATATCATTACACTAAATATGTTGCCATCCGCAACGTGAGTGCAACGTGCATTTTTGAGTCAATGTACCGATCTCTCTGTCTGTCTGTCTGTCTCTCTCTCTCCATGATATAGCACAGCATAGTATATGTCATTTTTGAGTGATAATGTTGTCATTCTTTTCGTCAGTGGAATATGTATTGGTAAGGAATTGTATCTCTCTCTCTCTCTCTCTCTCTCTCTCTCTCTCTCTCTCTCTCTCTCTCTCTCTCTCTCTCTCTCTCTTACCGTAATATTGTAAGACATAGTATTCTTTTCATTCTCTTAAATTCTTCAATAGAGTGCTTATAACTATGAGTGCAAATTCCTAGCATGTCCAGGAAGAGGAAAACATATTTCTGTATTTCAGAGAATATTCAAAATGGGTATTACTCAATGCGGTTTTTATTTCAGATAATAGAGCGTCAGAATCGGCTTACTATGAATGTAATTAGTTACGGACTTGTCAAGAGCAAAGGTTTTAATGATCTCCGATAATTTACGTTATGGTGTCCGTGCTTTGAAGTGGCAATTTTATTGAAGGTATTTCCAGTATATTTGTTTATTTATTTGCGAAATAGTGTTCATATGAAATATAGCATTTTTCTCATTACTAAAAATAGGATATATTTTATCTTGCTTTTTTGTCGTTATTTCTTGTGATAAAATCTAATTCTGTATTCATAGAAATATGTTTATAGACATCATAACCTCTCTCTAATTTGAGTAAGAATAACTTCAAATTACTCGAAGACTAATTTGAAGTTATTGTTAGAGTTAGACAAGAATAAAAACACTATGTTGGATGCGTCTTCCTCTTCAATATAGTTGTAAGAAACTTGAATGTAGAAAGTAAATTGTATTGACCAAAAATCTGTAGTAGAGATATGTTAATGCTGGAATATTAGTGAGTATGTAAATTAAGACACATGCGTGGAAGTATTGATTAAAGAACGTTTAGTATTTTTGTGGGAGGGATTAGCCATGGATAAGAGTTTGCCTGCAAAATGTATACTAGCCTTATTCGGTGACTGCTACGAGAAACTGCAGACTAGTGCAAATATCTGAAAATATTGGTGGGAAGAACACGTTAAACTCAAAATAAGAAATGTCTAGGATTTCAAGTTAATTATGAAACATATAGAATAAAAACTTTCATCAGATGCATAAATTTCAAAGAAAGATTCTTAAACTTTAATCTAAAGGCGTGAAGGAACGAAGTCCACTGAGACTCGATCCTCCCATTCAGATTCTTTAGCAGGAAATATAAAGCTCTTGACGAGACCAGTAAATTCCTTTCTTTGCTTCTTTACGGTTACAGCAATGGCCCAATTTCCAGTCCAGGATGATTCGCCGAGGATTAGCTGGAAAGTCTGTATATAACCAGCCACACCAGATGGCTCTCGGTCCTGTCTTACTGAGAACGAAAAAGTGTCGCGTTCTCTCGCTCAAGTCCTTTTTTAAAGGTGTGTTCTTATTTCCTTTTTCATCCTTATCACACACTCCACATTTTATTGTTTTGTTTGAGGATAAATACATAACTTTTTAACCTCAGTGTTGATTCCTATGCCATGTTTCCTTAATATTTGAATGCTTGTGTTACGAAAAGGTGTGATTTTCCAAAGAAAACTAATAGATATGAAATTAGATTATTAAAAGTCTAAATTATTGTCCTTTCTCAACCATAATTAGTGATCAAACAACTCAAATTTACGCAATATAAGTAATTATTATCCCAATACAGGAGGAAAGCATCATAAATACCACACTTTGCCCGAGAAAACTAATAGCTATGCATTCAGATTACTAAAAGCTTCAATCTTTTTTCCTTTCTGAATTATAATTAGCGACAAAACGCCTCAGAATTATTTAATATTGTAATTATTATTCTATACTGAAGGAAAGCTTCTGTTAATTCCATAAATTAATATCAAGAATGTCCAACAAAGTGTATATTTTCGGATACGAGTAATATGAAGTCCCATTTGTCAAAGAGAGCGAAACCATCTCGCTACATTTGTCATTTTTGATTAGCGTTATAAAGCTTACGAGGATTATCGTAGAATACATCAGAGGAAATGCGGCTGGCCGTGTGAGCCTTTTGTTGTTTTCATCAAAATTACTTTCAAAGAG
Source organism: Macrobrachium nipponense (assembly GCF_015104395.2). Taxonomy (NCBI): domain Eukaryota; kingdom Metazoa; phylum Arthropoda; class Malacostraca; order Decapoda; family Palaemonidae; genus Macrobrachium; species Macrobrachium nipponense. The sequence continues at coordinate 207,017,453 of NC_087200.1, forward strand.
AATTTCATTGTTTTCTAGGTAATTACTTTATTTTTTTTAACATTTCTCATTTTACTACGTTTGAAAGTTAAAGAAACGTATAACCACATTTATACTCTATATATATGTATTAATATTTATATAACTATTACCTAGCCAGAGGGATAAATCTAATATAAATCTTAGTTCATCTTTCACACTAAACTTTCGGCGGGATATGACTCCAGAAGCTGAAATCAAAAGTTTAATATATATATATATATATATATATATATATATATATATATATATATATATATATATATATATATATATATAAATATATACACACACACACACACACACACACACACACACACACATATATATATATATATATATATATATATATATATATATATATATATATATATATATATATATATATATATATATATATGTATATATATATATATATATATATATATATATATATATATATATATATATATCTATATATATATATATATATTTACTTTTGCCGAATAAGAAAAGATTTGCAGGAACTGTACGCATATTAAATTTTTTTTATTAAAACAGGTTAACAAAACGAATTGTAAACTGAAACTGATTCGATAAAGCTTTGATGACAATGACAGAAGTAATATTTCCATGACCACACTGCTAAATATGCATAGAAATTAATTAACAGTTTTCAAACGAGTTCAAACAAATCTAGTAATTTATTCCCCATTAGGATGACATGAGATTAATGCTCTCAATCACCATCCATGAATATTCAACTGCATTTTATGCAAACTGAATCCTGGCCCTGCCAGTATGAGTTTAAGTCATGCATTGAGAGCTGTATAAAAGAATATGACAGTTCTTTTGCTGTGTTTATATGGGAACTTCAAAAGTTCAAGCTAAGATCAAACGTATTTTTGGTGACCCCCCAAAATTTTTCTTATAATCATTTACTTACTTTTCATCAACTTATTTGTTTGATAATGTGTTAATTTATTTTTCGTTTTCTGATAACTGGTATCGTTTTTCTGTGTTTCATTTTAGCTTCTGCTACTTCATTCTAATGAGCCACATATTCTTTGGAAGCTAGAATTTCAATTTAATGTCCTATGAGGGAATTTTCTAAACGAATAGGGTTCATCTTCTGTATAATAATAATAATAATAAATAATAATAATAATATATAATAATAATATAATAATAATAATAATAATACTACTAATAATTAAATAATAATAATAAATAAGCTTTGACAAGACACAAATAAGAAATAATTATGAATTTGACAATTATGAGAGGCCATTTCAAGAAGAGATGTACTTAGATTCTTAATATTGTTTTATGATACGAAATACAAGACTAATTGCCTAAAATATGATAATTACATAGATAATGTAATTTCCAACACTAATTTCTGCCCATACACACCAAGTTCAGGATACAAAATAGAAAACTAACAGGTACCTACGGTTGCTTGGAATATAGTAACCAGGAGACAACCAAAGTAGCGACTTTCATTCTCAGATTTGTGCTGGATTTATGGAGAGGAACAAGAAAATTCTATACTTTCTGTTGTGATATTTTCATCAGCTTCGTCTCATTTCCCCAGTCTAATTATTAGACTCTCAAATTGAAACAGACTTTGTCAACCCTAATGGCTGCATTCACTAGTTCTAATTAATTCTCTCCCCCTTTTGGCGTCTCTATTTACTCTTTCTATTCCTGTTGTCTCTCTTTGTCTCCTCGAAGTATTCACTCACTCCTGAAGAGGATAATGTCCCAAGTGGCTTTGTTGTGACTTGTGTATTCCCTGGAAGAGCAATGATGCGAGGGAGATTGCATTGTCCTTTTTCCACTGCATTTCATTAGCATCGCATGATGAGTGAATCTTGCAAGTATTTGTAATAGTTGTCGCTTATATAAGAATATTATTGTGCCAGGATTTTGTGGGAGTGTAACTTTAGACTGTTGATAGTTTAAAGAATAAAAAAAGAAGAGAAATATTTTGTTTAATTTGAATGAATGAAAGATATGAATAATGTATCAAAATGTATTTAGCAACAAAGTCGTTAAATTACTTAAAATATACAAGTTTGTAGTTGCATCATTTTGCTTATACTTTTCGAGTGCCCTTATTATATTCAACTTTTATTTATCCTCTGGCTGAAGCTACACCCATAGCGTAAGTGTAACATTTGATTTAGATCACCAGTCCTGTCTACTTTTGGTGACTTTTCAGGACATAGCAGACAAATGGATACAGCTGCAGACAAGGTAACAAGTGCGCCTGCGTGGAAACGAGAAGTCTCTTCGATGCCGTTTAGTTCATCTTTGATTCTTCTTTTGTTCCTGTGAAATAAAGTTCCTATATCTTTAGCTTAACTTTCTGGGACTGATTCAGTGACGTGGTCGAGGCAGTGGCTTTTTCACCAGTGGAACATTCAGTGGGTTTCCAAGCTGTGCTGAAGCCGAACTTGAACGAGGCTAAAATTTCAAGGACACACATACCCTCCCCTCTCAATTGTGTCAGGCAAAACATCAGTGAATAACATGTCATGTAAACGAGATATCATGATTACATCAAGAAATATTAAGCTTTCTTAAATTCATAAACTGGACTCGTAGAAAAAAAAACGGTCAGACACTAAAAATGCTCTATGGCGAGAA
>NC_087200.1:207025104-207041620 GCF_015104395.2 Macrobrachium nipponense
ACGATCACGCTCTTAAATATGCTTAGAAATTCATTAATAGTTTTTCAGCGAGTTCATACAAATCTGATAGTCAATTGCACATCAGGATGAAATGGGATTAATGCAGTTAATCACCATTCATGAATATTCATTCGCATTTTATACAAACGGAATCCTGGCCCGTGACAGTAAGAATTCAATTCATGTATTCATTGGTATATATTATAAAAGAATATGCCTTCTTTTGATGTGTTTAAATCGGAACTTATAAAGATTAAGCGAGAACACAACTCATTACTGCCATAAAGCAATAATTCTCCCTCTATTTTAGTAATTTACTTACATTTCATCTATTTATCTATTAATGTGTTACTTATTTTTCTAATAAATACTCTCTTCCTTCTGTATCGCCTGTTACCTTCTGTTTCTACTTTCTAATGAACACATTATTCTTCGGAAGCGTGAATTTCAATTCAATGGGCTATATGGACTTCATCTTCTGAATAATAATAATAATAATAATAATAATAATAATAATAATAATATAATAATAATAATAATAATAATAATAATAATAATAATAATAATAATAGTAAGCGCTGGGAAGAAGAAAAAAAAATATGAAATTGATATTTATGAAAGGCCATTTCAAGAAGAAATGTTTAGGTTCTTAATATTGTTTTATGATACAAAATACAAGAAACTAATGGCCTAAAATATGTGAATTATATAGACAACGTAGATTCCAAAAACTTATTTCTGCGCATACGCAACAAGCTCAGGGTACAAAATCGATAATTATAATAGGTACTGTTGCTTGGAACACAGTAACCAGGAGACCACCGAAGTAGCGACTATCATTCTCAGGTTTGTGTTTCCAGCCGTTGCTGGATTTATGGAGAACAAGAAAAATCTATGCATGCTGTTGAGACATTTTCACTAACCTCGCCATATTTCCCCAGCCTAAATTAGGATATCAGACTGAAACAGACTTTGCCAACCCTAATGGCTGTACTCACTGGTTGTAATTAATTCTTTCCCCCATTTGCGTCTCTCTTTCCCCTTTCTATTTCAGGCATCTTTGCTTGTTTCCTCGATGTGTTCACTCAATCCTGAAGAAGATAATTTCCCAAATAGCTTTTGTATGACTCACGTCTTCTCTTGAAGAGAAATTATCCTAGAGATAGCATTGTTCTTTTTCCCTGCAGTCCATTAGCAAAGATTTGCACTACATAATGAGACGAATCTTGCAAGTATTTGTAATAATTGCCTCTTAAATAAAAATATTATTGTGTCAGGATGTAGTGGTAGGGTGTCTTTTGGCCGTTGATAGTTTTAAAAATAAAGAAAAAAAGAAAAATATCTCGTTTAATTTGAATGAATGGAAGATATGAATTATGTATCAAAATGAAGTCGTTATACTACTTAAACCGACGCAAAAGTAATTATTTTTATGATAAAAAATACATGTTTGTGATTGCGTCTTTATAATATTCAACTTTTATTTATCCTCTGACTCTAGCTAAAGTTAAAAGTTTGTTAACAATATTAAAAAATTCATTACCGTTTCTTGATATTTGCATAACTAATGATCAGTCAATTTTTAACACTTCAGTTTTTAGAAAGTGAAAACCATATTACGGGACTTTTCTAATAATTTTTAATAGTTCCTTGGGTGTCAAAAGAGTTTTAATTAAGCTTAATGCAATCTCCACTCTGGTTCATAGAGCCAATAAAATACTCATCAAACTGGGATATCTTTCATAAAGAAATTGAATTTTTATCTAATATCTTCCAACGAAACTCGTACCCTAGAATGTATTTTTTAATATTGTTAACAAACTTTTAACTTTGCATTTTAAAACACCCATTCCAATGATAGGCGTACCAAAGAAACTAATGTATGCCTCCATACCATATATATACAATAGCAAATTTTCACAACACCTAACTAGAATCATAGAAAGTGAAATTCCCTGTCTAAATATAAAACTTATATCTAACAACCCATGCAATATAGGCTCTTTTTTCTGCTTCAAAGATCGTCTGCGGCAGTTCATGCGATCCAACGTGGTATACAAATTTACGTGCCCGGGATGTCCCGGAATTTACGTTGGATCGACTAGGAGGCTGCTGCAGATGAGATACTGCAGTCACATGGGCTTTAGTTTCAGGACCGGTCAAAAATTAAGTAGGCCTGAACACTCAAACATTAAAAACCACGCAATCAATTGCAAGATAGAGGTGAAGAAACAACACTTCTCTATTTTAGGCTCGTTAAAGACTCTGATTACATAACCACTCTAGAGTCATTATATATTAAACGTCTTGTTCCCTCGTTGAATAGTGGAGTTTCATCTTCTCCGCTTTATCTGGCATAGTCAACGTTTAACTTCTTGCCCAAGTCTAGTCATTCTACCTCCTTCCTTCTCAACTAACGGTTGGTTGCGCCTTGGTATTTGTTTTTTATTTGTACTTTTTACTTCTTAGTTTTTAATTGTCAATTTTTAGTCCTTTATGTCAATTTTAAGTTATTTTAGTCTTTTTACTATATTAAGAATCCTGCTATTATTGAATGCTAATGTATGTGTTTTTTTTATCTCAACAGACTGAAGATGCACATTGTATATGCGAAACGTCTCTAATAAATTTTTCTTCTTCCTAATGTGGGTGTCTGCGATTTCCTGAATGGATATATATATATATATATATATATATATATATATATATATATATATCTATATATATATATATAGGTCTATATATATATAGTATATATATATATATATATATATATATATGTATATATATACATATATATATATAATATATATATATATATATATATATATATATATGATTTGTGTGACGTAGGAGTTTCAGCTTGACCTTGGTTGACCTGACCTTCAAGATCCTCTAATTCGATTCACGTTGTGTCACCCATGATGATCATTGAGAGGGGTACTGGATGGTTTACAGTGATTGAAATAACACTAACATCTGTTGTATAATAGGAATACTTTCATTTTCATGGATGAATTAAAAGAAGTATGGAGCCATGATAATCTCATAATTACTCATCTAATACATACCTAAAAAATATTTTCGATTATATTCATGCAAATGCATTTTAAATTGAATATATTTATAGATCTCCTGGTTTGTCAACCGTTAAAAAAACCACTATTCATTAAAACAAAAATGTAAGTTCTGAAAAAGACCTATGATCAGTGAGTAGATTCGAAATCATATCTAATTTCTCAAGATTTTGACCCTGCCAAATAGCACTGACGTATCTTTGAATGTTAGTTACGGAAGAGATTCTGGACAGAGAACCAGGCTTCACGTGACCAAAGAATCCCGTCGCACTGAGATGAAATGTCAGGATTCAGTAAAGAATGATTCCATAGCGATCGATTTGGAATTTAAAATACCAGGTGTCTCATTCTTCAACCCAGAGAGAGAGAGAGAGAGAGAGAGATGAGATTTACTCCAGCAATACACATCTTTCTTCTGATTTTGTCTGGTAAAATAATGGAATATTAGTTGAACGTGGAGACTAAGGATATCCCTTGTGGTTGCAAAGAGCTTCCGGCCGTTCACAGAATTCGTATATAAAAGGGAATATGAATATCGTATGTTGGCCTCAGTAGCTTTGCTTTCACCCAAGGCAACTTCAGTTTTTATTCTTTGACGTCAAAGGCTTTCTTGCTACCTTTAACGTATTACTTTTTTGATTAAAAGAAAATATATTTTGTTGTGCGTGCACTTCTTAATGGTAATGTAAATACTAAAACTTGAAATAAGAAGATGAAATTGGACTCTGGGCGTATATACAAAAAGTGACATATAATGCATGAATTTCATGCTTAAGACATAAGATTATTTATAGTTTTCGCCCTCTGGTGCAGCTTTTGAAGTTTTCTCTCAGTGTAATAAATAACAGTTTTTTTACAATCATATCCTCAATTCTAAATCAGATACTGGCAATGTATCGTAATATGCAAACTTGTTTTAGATATACTTGAATTTATTTATAAAATTAGAGATGATATTTATAATATTAGAAGGTTTCCTCTCTATAAAATTCGATTAAATTTAATTGTTCTATGACAGTCTTAAGGAAAGCAGCTTACTAAGCATATTAATAAGAAACTGAGTCGTCTACCCTAATGCTTATTTCGAACATTGATTTCAAATCAGTTAAAAATGTCAGTAGATAAATAAACAATAGAAGATTTTACCGTACCTTACCTCAGTAGCTGTGACCCTTCATGAACTTTAGAACATAAAAATAGGTAAATAAATGAATAGAACATATGAAACAACTTATCCTATATGATAATGTGGTAAATATGTATGTTGCACAATTAATTTATTCATATGTTCCCTGCACGCAAGGAAGCTTATGAGGATATAAGCAACTACCAACCACAGTGTCGCGAATTATTTAGGTTCTAGCACGGTGGTCTGGTCGATAACAATGTCTGAAGGACTAAACTCTACAACTCGGTGGAGGGATTGAGGAAGCAAGGTTTGCAAATTTTAAAAATTCATTTTAAAAAATTAAGCTCTAAAAACACTCAACACTTTGCTCCACATTATATATACATGTTAATTCCAAGCAAAAAGGTTCATAGAAAACATTTACTAAAAAAAATACAAAGAATCTAAGTGCCAAGCGGCCGTGGCAATTCTACGCCCGTGAGGCGGACCAAGAGATAAGAAAATCAAGAATTTAACATAAACTCCACATAATCGGCTTATTCACTTAATGTTTGGTCATACAAACTCGAATTGGACTTCATCATTCAAAGGATGCTTGGGATACCCCGCGATGAACTTACACTATATCATGCTAATTGAATCAAAGTAACGACCCTGGCTGTGTTGAAGAGGAGAAAAGCGAGCCGCCTTACCTGCTATCTTTGATACTTGGGAAAGGAATGAACGCTATCTATGTCATTGCATTAGAGCATAACTTTCGTGACGTCATGACGTACCAATACATGACTCTTGACGCTTTACTCTATTGCGTCTTATCTTTATGCGTTGACTACAAGATATGTTAATTCATATTACGGTGAATGACGAACTCTAGTTTTACATGGTGTGATGCAACTTGAGCAAATTCGAAGGATTTCCCCATGTACGAAGGTTTCAGCTATGCGTGCTGCCTTTGTTTTCATCTCGTATACATGGCTAATTTTGTTTCAGAATTTGATAAGATATATAAACTTAGTAGCAGATTATTTCGCTCTCCTCCCCCACACAGTATCATAAGAGTTAGCTACAAATTTACATACTCGTGATTTAAGTCACGTAGACGCTCGCACTCGTCATCGATTCTTCTTCTTACTCGAGTTAACCTGACGATTGCGGCAGGTTAGTCACAAAGAGAGGGATCCGTCTCTTTTCGCGACACACAGCATCAAATATGGCTGCTAATTCTCCATAAGTTACCTCTAAATTACTTAATGGTCTTCCAGTCTTGACAGGAAAATAGACTTCAGAAATTATTCGATTCGAAAGCAATATCATTTATTGAAATACTAAACATAAAAATATGCTTATCTTATTAGGGAAACTTTGGTGATAGTAAAAGTTCTACAAATAAAGTCAAACTAAACTTGATTATTTTGCTTTCTATCTTATCATATTTCTATACCGGCTAAAACAGATTTCTCAGCCAGAAAGAGAGAGAGAGAGAGAGAGAGAGAGAGAGAGAGAGAGAGAGAGAGAGAGGGACATTTAACATTTTCTATATCCTAATATCCTTAATAAATTTATAGATCGTCAAAAACCGAGGTGGCAAAGAAATTACCGTCGTCTGTAATGGTGTGTTCGAAGTGGATAGACACCCCTCCCCCCCTCCCCCCTCCTAAGCTATCTACTCTCCCCCTTACCCCTCCCCTCCCCAGGCTACCTACGACCCTTTCAAACACGTTTCTTGACCGACTTTACAAGATATTTCCGTATTCCATATTTCAGGAATTTCTTAATATATCCAACAACCATATTCCTGCCAGAAAAAAAAAGGATCCGCTTAAGTCTGCAATAATGTTATCAATATTCGGACCCTTGTAAAAATAATGTTATGATTAAAGTAACAAAGGAGGTTTAATTAATCTTTGGCACGATGTCTTGGCTTCTGAAATATAAGTCCGAATTAAACTGAGGGCCGATAATCTCCCACAAAATCTTTGCAATATGATGCGGTTTTTGCGTATATAAGTATATGTGTGTGTGCGTGAGTGTGTGTGTGTGTGTATTTGTGTGCCTGTGTGTTTGAGAAACAACATAATTCTAGAATACATTCTATACTCCTTTTTATTGGCTTTGAAGGTATATATAAAAATATTTTGGCACATTGTTTCACTTTATCTTAAGAAGTTAAACTGAACTATATTCAGACGGCGTCAGTTTGACAATTTTGTAAAGAAACTTCAAAAGCTCAGATCTTACAACCTTTCTAAATCTTGGTTCAGTGTTGACGAGCTGTGTTTCCGCTGTGGGTAGTTTACTTGTTTGAAGTTCTTGCTTTTGTGAATATGAAACAGGAATTACAATGGTACTCAATTGTATAAATAGGCACATTATTCTTGTTAATTTTGTGTTTTGAATTATTTAACAAGACTGAATATATTAAACAAACTAGTTTTTATAGTTTATGGACTCTCTGTTTGTCTGTCTGTTTCTACCTCTCTTCTCTTGTCACTGGTTGTTCTTGAATTACAAGATCGTAGATTTATTATACACAGAAGAGAGGGAGAGACAGACAGAGACAGACAGAGAATCCTATAAACAATTTCACCAAACTGGGATACAGATGACTTCAGTGAGGGCCGCAGTGTGGAATGATGACTCCTAGTACCTTCCTTCTTTTGCGCTCTCGCTTCACTGTAACTGAAACCTCCAACAGTCGAGTAACAAAACATATACCAACTTATCGTTATTTCGGGGTTCGAACGATGTACATCTGATCAATTATTGTTGAACCAAAAGCTCTGGTATATATGCGTGCAAGTTGGAGAGGATTGTAATCAACTGTGGCTATAAATAAGATGAATACAAGTATGTTTGATAAGTAGGAAATGAGAATAAATAAAAAAAAAGAAAAATGTTCTGAGCGTTGATTAAAGACATGAAAATAAAAGCCTTATAATATGAATTTGTAATATTCCATCAAAGAACTCGTGTAAAATTCTAGAAGTGAATGAATACAGTAAGTGAAACGATAAGTAGTGAAGGAAATATGGGTAATATCCGAGGTGCGGTTGCGTGACGGGAAACATCGATCCTATGCAGGTAGGACAGAAGGACGTATAGACTAGTGTATTGAGATGAAAATTAAGAGAGGAAATAAGTGAAGTAATGAAATGAATAGAATAGAAAGACGAAGAAATGAATTGAGACAGAAGTCCTCCAGATGGAATGTTCAATAAGATATGGACGTCGGAGTTAAAGATGTAATTGGAGAGATGCTTTCTGAGATTTGTGCAACTCTGGATTGATCAGGTGAGTCATTTATTGGCTGAAGTTTTACTGCTGAGAGAGAGGCAGATCCGGATGTTGCAAAAGTGAAATAGTAAGAGGTTGAGAATGCTCTGGGAAATGACTTATGTATCAAAGAGTTGACAGAATTGCAAATGAGATGTTTCAGACTTCCTGTGATTATGTCTGTGTCAGAGACGGCAGGTTTCGGATGAGCATATGTGAGAGGAATAATTACCCTATTGCATTAATGCCATAGATGCTGCTATAAGGTTTAGAGGAAAGTAATATTTTCTGTCTCTCATCTATCTACCTTAGCATAAATGGATATAATAAGAAGCAAATCCCTTACACTTACTGTTTCGATTTAATTTCCATTTGTTTGGCAATTTTCCAATGTTTTAAATGCGACCACAGGCCCACATAAACAGACAGGGATTGGTTCCTGCTCAATTTACAATTTTTATTGGCCGTTACCCTTTGCAGTTGAAGCCATTTAAGCTTTACCATTAAGATATGAGGCCATTTCTGATATCATTCTTAAGTTATAGATCTAAGTCCAGCTCAATTCATTGAAAGTGTATGTTTTAGTTAATGTTGGAATATATAACTTGTAGTGTCCATAAAGGATTATTTTTCGTTATGTATAACGATAAGTATTAACATATGAATTTATGAATTAGAATTTTATTACTCTATGAATGCAGAGAAAGTAGTTTTTCTTCTTGGCATTTTTGCATAAACTGTGCGTAGTTTCAGGAAGATTTTTCCTTTTTTTCTTTATCATATATTCAGAAAACGTTTACTATGGGAATCTGTATTCTAAGCAAGAAATAAATATCTATATTTAGCCAAATGAAACAATTAGTGATTTGAAATTTATAAATCCAGGTTGTTCGTCCTATATAAAGATGTTAAAGGAACAATAATTTTGATGAGGCAGTAAATACTGATCTTGATTTCTCTGTGGCCACCCCTTCCTATGGCCTCTGGCGGCTCTGCACAGTGACTATGATCATTATTTAATTAAGACATTACAACATTTTCATACGATTATCAATAAAAAAAATAATCAGAGTTTACATTTTCTTTTAAAATATAATAAAGCATATGACCCAAATCTGGATTTTTTATGCATGAAGAATTTATATAATTAGATGATCAGAACAGCGTAATCATTGGTTTTCAATTACTGATAACGAAGCCCTGCGTTAACTTACTGATGTTTGTAAACAGTTATTGTTACACGTAGCCATATATCATTAGATACTCGTGGCTAGTTTTCGTAATATTGCTTCTAAAACGGATGTCTGTATCTTATTTTAAATTTAAAATCATTGCAAAATTGGATCAAAACTGATGACTTGTCTGTTAAATAAAATGATAGTTAAGGTTTGATGATATAGAATTTTTTATTGTAAACTGTCAGTCATTCATTAATCATTTTATTTATAAATAAGAAACACAGATTATATCCCCTGTAGGGGGTTTGTGCATTGTAAGCATTATTCAAGGGTCTTGCAGCATCCAATCGGCCTTTCATTAGTTTTACTGTACCTTCTTTGCCTAAATTTTATATTTCATTTCATCCACAGTTCAGATCGGTTGTCATAGCTGTATGAGAGAGAGAGAGAGAGAGAGAGAGAGAGAGAGAGAGAGAGAGAGAGAGAGAGAGAGAGAGAGGAGTCATAAAGCATTCTTACGATTATGTCAAAAATACCGACATGCAAAAATTTTACTACAACTATGAAGAAAAATATCTATTCAGATCCTGCCAGCTTAAGCAAAGACAATGGAAATAAGTGGTCGTTTCGTATGGATTGAAATAAATAAGACAAATATCCAACCGTTTCTTGAATGTTGCTCAGCGCCTTGAAAATAAATCCCCGGATTCCAGGACCAATAAAGAGCTCTATCCTTAATGGCATCTCTTTTTATCACAAGACAGGAGGGGCCAGAAAAAAATCGTCGCCTTTTTATTATTCACTAAGAATTATTTTCTCTCTTAACGAAAGGAATATAAATTTACGTTTTTTTATTTATTATTGATAAGAGAAATACAACTTCTTTCCAAATTCATGTTTAATAAGTAATGACTATTAGAAATTTACATTATTTTATTTTAAAAAAAGCTTATGTCGTCACCTTATTTTTACAAAGACGTCTTTCATTATCAGCATCTTCATTAATGCCACTGATTATTAAATAATTATCATGAATAAATCGAAACTATTTCTGGAGCAAGCAATCTCTTACATCATGGGGTAAACAATAACTATTCATTGCAAGGCCATGAGGATGAAACAGTTCGAAGGCGGAAAAATATTTATAATTTTGGGAGAAAGTTTCAGTAACAGTAGGATTGAGGGTGGGGGTGTTGGGTGGGATGGGGAGAAGCTGGGACGAATGACATTGCCTCCATTTCTTCTGATTTTAAGAGAGACTCGTAAAAAATAAAAATGCGTCTGTTATTTCATGTTTCTTGCTCATAATTTACGTCCTCAAGACTAGTTTTTCTAATGGATTTGAGTGCACGTACTAGTATGAGTGTGTGCCTGTGTTTGTGTGTGGTGTGTGTGTGTGTGTGTGTGTGGTGAGAGAGAGAGAGAGAGAGAGAGAGAGAGAGAGAGAGAGAGAGAGAGAGAGAGAGAGCGACATGTTTCTTAACTGCATTTCATATCAGATCATATTTGAAATCGTTTCGCATTTTAACATTGCTCTAAATATACCATTTAATATTCATATATTTATTTTCAATTTTGTTACCTACAATTACCTCTAATGAAAACATCCTACTTCTGATTGTACTCATCAACCCACAAGTCAATTCCAGATTGAATCATATTGACATTTGCCTTTTCAACACAGGTACATTTCATCAAGCAAGGCAACCGAATAATGCCATAATCCAGGTGAGCTCCCTCACCTTCCGGTTAATTAAGGGACCGCCTCTTACTATCACGTCTGCTCAAAGGACAGGTGTGCCTCTCGCCACCTGAATATGAAATCGTGTTAGTTAACTGTTAACTCCAGTTTATGTTTTGTGGTCACGAGGGCTTTTCTGATGCTTATGAAAAAAAAATTTTCTAGGGTACGTACATGGCATACTTGAAGCAAAGTTAATTTTGCTTATTTTGGAATTTTACAGCAAGATTCATCATATTCAGACTGATGAATTTCTTCTTTTTCTTTTTTTTTATAGCTATTGCATTCATGTATTAAAAATCAAGAATAAGAGAGAGAGAGAGAGAGAGAGAGAGAGAGAGAGAGAGAGAGAGAGAGAGAGAAGGTACGCGTTCACGAAAGCTTTGAAATGAATATTCATGGTGAAAACTTAAGCATTATACCGTAACCGATTAAGAGAGACAGTTGATGGAAGGGAAAACTTTCCTTCGCTAAATTAGATTATAATTCTTGTTGCCAAAAGAAGTCATTAATATTCATTTCCGTGATAAATAATAGACATGACTGGACAGAGACGAAAGTGCTTAATATTAAATTTGAATATTGGTTCCCATGTTTTGTGTAATTCTGCAGTTATAATTGCTTTTGAAGGGATATATAAATATGCATGTAACTCTCCTGATGTCTACAGTATCCCATCTGGCAAATCATATGTCATATTCTCCCGGGGGGGTGGGGGAGGGGGTGGGGTGGGGCGCTGGGGAGGGAGGCGAGATGCGCGGTGCGGCAGTGTCAAAAGGGTATGGCCAATCCCCCACATCTCCCTTTTATCATTGCGTCATCTATAGATGGAACTTCTATCATTTCCCGAAGGCATCATTTCTGCCTATTCCCCACCGTCTGATTCCTAATATTCTTCTTAAAGCTTGGTTTACAAATTGTCAAATTCTAGTAGATATTGCTCCATTATTACAAAATGAGCCACTCAGCATTTAGAGGCTAAGGCTATGGAAGTTTTTTTGCATCTCGGTCATTCTTAATTCAGAGTTAAAGAATCACTTAGGAAATAATACTGATATTATTAGGATCACAAATAACAGAAAATGTACCTCTATCTGCTTGATATTTTTATCATTAAGTATGTGAAAGTGATTACCACAATTCAACTAAATGATTATATTCACTTCAGTTTCAACTGGATATGATAGGGTCATACATACTTATCCAATCCCAAATATTCGAGAATATAAGCAAAATTCGACTGAACAATAAAAAGAATATTTTTCCCCAAATGGATAGCATTACACGTGACATATAAATTGCTTTTCTGAACTGCCGTTCATCTCAGTGGTCGGGGTTGTGCCTATTTCGACTGAGAATTTCTCTCTCTCTCTCTCTCTCTCTCTCTCTCTCTCTCTCTCTCTCTCTCTCTCTCTCTCTCTCTCTCTCTCTCTCTCTCTCTGGATATTCAACGCCATGCAATAACTTAACTTTCTGTCACCCATTTGTTTCGGATGTCTCCTCCTGGAATGAATTCTTCCGCCTCCCATGAACAACAGCTGCTGTTGTGTGTGTGTTTTGATATTGTTTCATAGGTTCGTTGCGCAAAAATTGGGCTTTCTGAAATATTTTGTCTTGAAGTCTTCAGCTGAAATCCCTCATGGACAGTGTCAACTGACTTATTCATAATAAACCCAAGAGAGAGAGAGAGAGAGAGAGAGAGAGAGAGAGAGAGAGAGAGAGAGAGAGAGATTTGTTTAATGATCATTAAAAATAGCAAGGCAACATCTAAGTTAGTGACGTAGAGAGAGAAAGAGGGAGAGAATGACAGACAGAGAGAGAGAGAGAGAGAGAGAGAGAGAGAGAGAGAGAGAGAGAGGGAGAGAATGACAGACAAGAGAGAGAGAGAGAGAGAGAGAGAGAGAGAGAGAGAGAGAGAGAGAGAGAGGAGAGAGAGCGAGCTATCTTATCCAAACAAAGAGACTATCACCTTTAAAACTGAAATCGTGATCAATTATAATCGGAGTAGTATAGTGGAGCAGAATCCATTCACGTAACCGTCGATAAACGGAGCAGAGAAATCAAGCTTCCAGGATCCTACAATATCTTGAATGAGAGACTCAGATTTGATCTTAAGGAGAATTTAAACATCATTATCAGCCAGTGTTCCAGAATTCCCGGTTCCCAAGAAGGGAAGATATGCCCTGGGAGGGATGAAGAAGTTGAAATAATGTTCGGTCATCGTTTATGCTATTATTTTTATTTATTTATTTTTTTGTAAGAGACAACGCTTCGTATTTATGTAGTGAAAAATGTACAAGATTTTTCAGTGACTCAAAAATAATCTACGAGTGTTACCTATCATCCCAGGGAAACATCACACCAGGAAACTCAGAGATACCAACCTGGAGGATAAAATAATGATAGTGATGTTATTTATAATGGAAGCATTTATACTTCTGTAAATTTAATGTAAATATTTTTAAGTAGCTATAAGAACATTTTTCGGAATTACAGGGAACTTTAAATTCCATCAAGTCTCATTGTACGTAATATTAGTAATTAAGAATCATTTCATTACAAGGAGTTAGAAATGAATGATAATTATAATTATTCGTGTAAACCTGCAAGCTGAAACATATGATGTATATAGTCATACGTCACCAGAAAAACTATTTAGTTATGTTATCCTATTCAATTAGATGGTATTGTAATGTGGTCATTAAAAATGGTTCATATAAAAATATTAATAATATACATCAAAGGTAAACGAAACGTAGAAAAAAATGTAATAAAAAAACAAATTGTTCAACGACTCAACTTTTTTCTCTGGTCGACGATTTTCAAACTTTCGAATACCATCCCAGTGAAATGTCTTCTGGCAAAAATGAAGAGCAGATGAATAAATACACAATCGTTAATTTGTCTATGCATTTTTTCGTCTCTCAATTCGGAGTTCCACCACCGAACAATATTCGCTGCACGGAAAGAGATGAAATGGAAAAATAAAAACGAGCCATTAACGCTTCCTGAAAAATGAATGTGCCGTTACATAACGAGAGGCGAACTCGGAGGGAATTTTCCACGTTTGTTTTTATAGCACTAGCATTAGCACCTTAAAACAATTCTCCTTGTAATGTATTATTTACTTATATTTTCATCTGTTTATCCATTAATTTGTAAATTAATTTCTTATCTAACAACTGATTTCTTATTTCTGTATTCTTTGAAAGCTTCAACTTCAATTCAGTGGCATTTATGGGTTTGTTACTTAATGATAATAATTATAATAATAATAATATTGACAGAAGCCGTAGGTACAGTGGTACTTAGGTTCCATCTTCCTTTAAGATTTGTGTGGCTCAGTTGGTAGTGCCCTATGAAATGCATAGAAATGCATTCCTATTTCACACGGGGTTTATATATATATATTATATATATATATATATATATATATATATATTTAATATATATAATATATCATATATATATATATATATGTATGTATATATATATATATATATATATATATATATGTATATATATATATATATATATATATATATATATATATATATATATACTATATATATATATATATATATATATATACCTATATATATATATATATATATATATATATATATATATATATATATATATATATATATATATATATATATATATTACAAAACACACTACAATTTTTATATTAATTTATGTACCAAACTCTATGTTTTACATCAACAGTAGGAATTACCTCTTTAACTCAACATCCTACCCGTTAAGCGTTATATCAAAAAGGCCTCTAATTACTCAATGGAAATAGCCTTCTATAATCCACTTAGGCCAAGAGGATATACTGGCCGAGGTCACGAATGTCGCCTCTGTTGACCCAGGGTCTAGAAAGATATGTTTTTTCAGGTGTTCCCAGCTTCATGCTTGTAATGTATGTGCATCGAGTCGTGGTAAATCTCGTAGCGCTAGAAGGATAGTGGTCTTTTATTTATTTGTTTATAAATTATTCATATTAATTTTTTTATTTATTTATGTTTACTTTTCATTTGTAATTTATTTAGTACATCAACAAACACATACTCAAACACAGGCACACATGTATTTACTTATCTATTTATTTATTTATTTATTATAGTAGCTGGCATTATGCTAAAATAACCTAAAGAAACGCGAAGGATATATATATAATTACAGTATCTTAGATGCAAATCAGGGAATGAGAGGATTAATGTAAACCGTGTTTGTGTTTTGTAGTTATTAGAAAATAAAATCACTTACATCCACTGAGTGAAGGGGGATTGAGTTTGTGATTTGTGGGTAATAGAAACTCAAAAAACGTACGCTTGATAATCCTCAGGGAATGAGAGGATAAACGTGAGGTTATTTGTATTATGTGGTGACAAAGAGGACTCGTGAAATTCTTCAGCTATTCTCTTCCAGTCAATGTTATGCACAATTCCCACCAACAACGCAGCATCCTTGTAGCAATCTGGGTTGCAAGTCGCCCTGTATAATAAATATCTATACATATAATAAATTCGATAACACATTCCGGTTTGTGTTACTGCATTCCATCCACAGTAACATGGCGTTTTTTGGCTATTCAAGCCAAATTGAACACGAATCTTGTTGTTTGTGAATTTATGGAATCGTTCCAATTTCAGAGAATCGTCTCCATTTCATCGGGAGTAAATCGAGGTTATTACTGAAAGTGGAAGATTCGGAGTCTAGTCTGTTTAAGGCTGTTTAGAGCATTCCTCTGGGAGGTTAATTTCGTTACAAATATTCTTATAACTTCCTCAACTGCCAATTATAATTTTTTTTTTTTATAGAAGGCTTACCTGACAGCCAATGAACAAACCTTCAATATTCTAATTTACAGTCAGTTACTACTTTTCAAATACTTTTCATCAAAGTTTTATTTCTGGTAATATGTGGATGTAAAATCATAAATTACTATATAGTTAGTTTTGATGTGCTGATGTGCACATGTATTTCCATATGTTTCCATATTGCCATACGTCAAATTTAACCATTTGGTAATTTACAATTTTACATATATTCCTTCTGTGTAAAAATACATATACTCATATTAAAAACACTTATACACTTTCTTCTCGTATACTTCAATACCAGGAGACTTTTATTGCATTGGTCTTGCGTCAATTGACTTTCTCAGTTAGCTGTGAATAAAGTGAAGCAGATTCCAATCGGGGATTCCAAGAGAGAGAGAGAGAGAGAGAGAGAGAGAGAGAGAGAGAGAGAGAGAGAGAGAGAGAGATAGAGAGAGAGAGAGATGCAGAGGAAATCAAATAGACTGTAATCCCCAACTCTTTTCTTTTTTAATTTTTTCTCCAAAATTAAGCCTCTTAAATTTAATCATCACTTTATTTGATTGAACAGTGTATATGTAATAGTTACTCGCGAATACAATACTCTCATAATTTAAATAATTAATGAATACTCATGAATAAAATGGAAGTCGATATACGAATGAATTGAAGACCAGGCAGTAACACACACACACGCACACACACACACACACACACACACGCACACACTCACAGAGAGAGAGAGAGAGAGACAGAGAGAGATGAGAGATCGTTCACATTTATGAAAAAATATATTACCATAATTAAGAAGTTAACTCTTATGTTATATATCTTGAAAAGGTCTTCAGAAAAAAACCCAGATATTGACAAGGAATACGATGATTATAATGTCTCACAAATAATGAATCCTCCCTTTCAATTCCCACAGGGTCATTATCTCTCCCCCCGATGAGACTTCTCGGACTGTGAATTCTTAACGAGGCCTCAATTCCATTTCAGATTATATTCCAATTCCTCCTGAACCGTTGTCTTAGAAATCACCTTGGAATTCTGGAGACACGAGGTGACCGCTCGGTTCGCTGACGGCAGGGTTAATGGATCGCTACACAATTTCTGTAGTAAGTTAATACTCACTCCATAAACTCGTTGATTTCCTCAGTTAAGAGCATTCATTATCACTGAGTTCCTTCTATGATTTCTCTGCTGGAATCTTACTCATATAACTAAATAAAGGTAAATAAATATTCAAATTCACGAATATTGCAATAGCATTCTCGCACTGAATTGAA
>NC_087200.1:207042120-207069620 GCF_015104395.2 Macrobrachium nipponense
CAACGTTTGCAAATTTTACAAATTTATTAATTCCACGCAAAAAGGTTCATAGAAAACATTTACTACAAA
The DNA here is from genome assembly GCF_015104395.2 of Macrobrachium nipponense. NCBI lineage: Eukaryota > Metazoa > Arthropoda > Malacostraca > Decapoda > Palaemonidae > Macrobrachium > Macrobrachium nipponense. The sequence continues at coordinate 207,042,190 of NC_087200.1, forward strand.
AAATACAAAGAACTATAAGTACCACGCGGCCATGGCAATTCTAAGCCCGTGAGGCGGACCAAGAGATAAGAAAATCAAGAATTTAACATAAACTCCATATAATCGGCTTATTCACTTAATGTTTGGTTATACAAACTCGAATTGGACTTCATCATTCAAAGGTTGCGTGGGATACCCCGCGATGAACTTACACTATATCATGCTAACTGAATCAAAGTAACGACCCTGGCTGTGTTGGAGAGGAGAAACGAGCCGCCTTACCTGCTATCTTTGGTACTTGGGAAAGGAATGAACGCTATCTATGTCATTGCATTAGAGCATAACTTTCGTGACGTCATGGCAGTACCAATACATGACTCTTGACGCTTTACTCTATTGCGTCTTATTTTTATGCGTTGACTACAAGATATGTTAATTCATATTACGGTGAATGACGAACTCTAGTTTTACATGGTGTGATGCAACTTGAGCAAATTCGAAGGATTTCCCCATATACGAAGGTTTTTCGCTATGCGTGCTGCCTTTGTTTTCATCTAGTATATATGGCTAATTTTGTTCAGAATTTGAAAAGATATATAAACTTGGTAGCAGATTATTTCGCTCTCCTCCCCCACACAGTATCATTAGAGTTAGGTACAAATTTACATACTCATGATTTAAGTCACGTAGACGCTCGCACTCGTCATCGATTCTTCTTCTTACTCGAGTTAACCTGACGTTTGCGGCAGGTTAGTCACAAGGAGAGGGATCCGTCTCTTTCGCGACACACAGCATCATATATGGTCGTTAATTGTCCATAAGTTTCCCCTAAATTACTTAATGGTCCTCCAGTCTTGGCAGGAAAATAGACTTCAGAATTACTCGATTCGAAAGCATATCATTTATTGAAAATACTAACATTAAAATATGCTCATCTTATTAGGGAAACTTAGGTGATAGTAAGTTCTACAAATAAAGTCAAACTAAACTTATTATTTTGCTTTCTATCTTATCATATTTCTATACCGGCTAAAACAGATTTCTCAGCCAGAGAGAGAGAGAGAGAGAGAGAGAGAGAGAGAGAGAGAGAGGAAAACCTTAAACATTTTCGATATGCTAATATCCTTAATAAATTTACAGATCGTAAAAAACTGAGGTGGTAATGAAATACCCTTCCAGTATTCCCCCGTAATTACCGTCGTCTGTAATGGTGTGTACGAAGTGGCTAGAGACCCCACCCCCTCCCCTAGGCTATTACGTCTCCCCCTCAGCCCCCTCCCCAGGCTACCTACGTCCCTTTTCAAACAAGTTTCTTGACTGAAAACAATTTCAAAATATTTCTTTATTCCATATTTCAGGAATTTCCTAATATATCCAACAACCATATTCCTGCCAGAAGGAAAAAAACGGAACTGCTTAAGTCTGCAATAATGTTATCAATATTCGGACCCTGGTAAAAAAAAATGTTATGTTATTAAAATAACAAGGAGGTTTAATAATTAATCTTTGGCACGATATGTTGACTTTTGAAAAAACAAATCCTTATTAAATTGAGGTCCAATAATCTCCCACAAAATCTTGGCAATATGATGCGGCTTTTGCGGATGTAAGTATATGTGTGTGTGTGAGTGTGTGTTGTGCGTGAGTGTGTGTGTGTGCGTGTGTGTGTGTGTGTGTTTGTTTACGTTCGCGTGTGTATGTGCCTGTGTGTTTGAGAAACAGCAGAATTCTAGAATACATTCTATACTCATTTTTATTGGCTTTGAAGGAATATATAAAAATATTTTGGCGCATTGTTTCACTTTATCTTAAGAAGTTAAACTGGATTATATTCAGACGGCGTCAGTTTGACCATTTTGTAAAGAAACTTCAAAAGCTCAGATTTTACAACCTTCTGGAATCTTGGTTCAGTATATTAAGCAAACTAGTTTTTATAGTTTATGGATCTCTGTCTGTTTGTCTGTTTCTACCTCTCCTCTCTTGTCACTGGCTGTTCTTGAATTACAAGATCGTTGATTTGTTATACATAGAAGAGAGTGAGAGACAGACAAACAGACAGAGAATCCTATAAACTGTTTCACCAAACTAGGATATAGATGACTTCGGAGAGGGCCGCAGTGTGGAATGATATGACTCCTAGTACCCTTCCTCTCTCGATTCACTGCAACTGCAGCCCCCAACAGTGGAATAACTAAAAAGACATTTAATCCACTGTTAATGCTAACAGATGCACTCAGGAATTTCAAGGAACAGACAACATCACCCTCTTCTCGCTACTTCGGGGATCGAACGATGTTTATTAAATTGTGAGCTCAATACGCTGGTCCTATTTCTACGGGATCTGAAAAGGTATTTACTCGACGAGGATGGGATTCGAACCCACGCAGGGGAGACCCTATTGGATTAGCAGTCCAACTCCTAACCTCTCGGCCACTCGTCATTCAGAAGATGTCACATTATTAGCTCTTGTGATGAGGGACCTGACTGAGGCAGCTCTCATATTGCCCGAGTGGTTTACCTGGTACAGGTGCGAATAAGATTTACTGACGTCTACTGCAGCTGTAACTTGATGCTCCGCCTATGCTGCGGTAAAACACGTTTATGGTCATAAACGCGTCATAGACATGTCGCTAACTTACCGCAAGTATGTCGACAACATGTTGAAAACACGTCAGCTACTGTAATTGGGTAACGAATATTAGTTAACAAGTATAAAGTATTTGTCGTGACTACCGATAAGTATTCAACACGTTTATGATCATAAACGTGTCATAAACATGTCGATAGCATCCATCAAATGTCAAAAACATGCTGGAAACAGTCACCTACCATAAGGGGAGAATGGAATGCTGGCAATGCTGGATAATAGTATGAAGCACTAAGAAACGTAAGGAACGAGAAAAAAAAAAAAAAACTCACAAATAAACTGGACATATCTGGAAAACTAAAGTTGGTAAAATATAGTAGGATCGTGTTTCAAGTAAGTTAGAGGCTGAAGAGCAACCGTAACTAAGTTTGTTAAGTAACCTCATTAGCGAATTTTCTTTTTGTAGGTAATTTTTTCGTGACATTTTTTGGGAATAGAAGGATGGAGGATTTTGTATGAGACAATTTTAAGGTTCTTTATTTTGTGCACAATAAAATTTTTATTGCATGTTATGCACATGTAGAAATTTGTTTCTCATTGCACGAAAACTAAAACTCCAATAAGTGTCTGCATCTAGAGCAATAGCGGCACTTTTCCTGAAATACAAATGAAGTAGTTTTGAATATTATCTGGAACAGGGCGCTTTTTTTATGCGCAACTTATTTAGATTAGAAAGTACAAATGTCACGGACGAGATGTTATTCTCACTAGGGCCAAGGAACGCCAGGAGCTTTTCACTGGAAGAAATTTTTCTTATTGTATTTATTAAGTTACTGAGGATGAGAATATTGGAAAATTAGTGATACCTTTTTACAACCACCGTAGCGGGTAGAGCCGTCAGTGCGTCTCACGTGGTGCACTGTAAGCGTGTTAAAGGCGTTTTCTTAGTTCCCCACCTGCAATCTACTTTAATTTATTCTTTTACTTTGCTCAATTAACGCTTCCATGCTTCATCTCTGGCCCATAATCACTGTTAATGACAGAAATGATAACAAATGTGCACATTTTATGCAAATTATAATTATAGTATAGTGACAAAACTCTTATTTCTTCTTTTGAAAATCTTCCAGAATCAAAAGTGAAAAACATCTGAATTTAGTCTTCAAATTTTAGTTTCCTGTTCACTCCTTAAATTCACGGTATTCTACTTAAATATCAGAACTTGAACAGAAAAATCACAGGAACAAATATGCTAAAAGATGTAAATAAAGGAAAATGCGATAAATATATTGAGTAAAAGCTGTAAAGTGTTTAAAAATCACAAAACAGCAGTTTAAAAAACAGAATATATTCGAGCATCGTTTCCAAGACATTTGTCTTAAGAATGAATTTAAAAAGAGCAATGAACTCCAGATTATGTTATATATATTTTTGAACATGTTTCACAAAACTTAGCGAGTGCCTTCATTATTATTAATAATAATAATAATAATAATATAATAATAATAATAATAATAATAATAATAATAATAATAATAATAATAATAATAATTTTGATTCTGGCAAGTTTTTGAAAAGAAGAAATGTTGCGCCGTGGCAGAGTGGGTAAGGTCGTCAATCGACTGGTTAAGCAACATTGGGGCTGGTCAGTCGATGGATGGGTAACCGCTCTCCTCGCGTTGATTCCTTGGGAAAGGATCTTTACCATAATTTCCTCAGTCTATTCAGCTGTAAATGAGTACCTATCCCTGATGGGGTAGGGTCCAGCTATGGGTTAAATAGCAAAACTCAGCAATTGTGGAAATAAATGAAGGAATAAACGACAACGACGTCAATGGAACCTCTGGTAACAGAGGAGCTTCGTCCGACAGCCAGGTATTCAACCAAATTGAAGGGGAGACGGTCAGGTACTTGGAGGTCGTCATCCAGCAACTGACCACCACAACGACAGTAACCAACAGCCTGAGATTGGAGCTACAGAAGCAAACCAAAGGAAGAAATGGACAAGAGAAAAAGAAAAATACTGGACAAGAGAATAAAATAAGGAAATATGGAGATGCTACATCAGAAGCAACCCGACGTAGAGAGGTTATAGAAGAAGGTTGGTCAACACTGGAATGAGAGGAATAACACCCCCCCAAACAGAGCAGAGGCTGGCAGACCAAGTAAGAAACATAAAAAAAACTGGCTCTCCGCAACAGAAAGAGAAGAACTGGAAAGGGAAATGTCACACGACAACGAATTACACGAAGACGAACTGAGAGACGATGCCACAGAAGACGACAGGGATAATGAGGTATCAAACAACGACACGCGAAGAAACACCGAACGAAGTAACAGAGAGGACGGAATGGGTAGAAAAGATTAGACAATGGATGAAGCCAGATACAGAGGGAACAAAGATCCCCTCCATGAAAGCCTACAAAACGCCAAGAAATTAAGGGAGAAAACAAGTGAGGTCAATGAAATAATGGGCATCATAACATCACCAGTATCAGAGAAACAAATAACTTGGCATATGCAGGAGCAAGATTAGTAGCAGAACTGATGGGGATTCGAACACCAACACCACCAGCACAACCAACCAACAGAACCAAACAAAACAGCAACCTCCTTGGAAAAGGCGCCTGGAAAAGCAAATCATGGGTGATGAGATCTGACTTGAGTAAACTGAAAGAGATGGCAAGAAAAAGGCTAAGAAGCAGAAAACAACCGAGGAACTCAACGAGAAATACAAAGTACAAGAGAGGGGGACTAAACAACACAATAGAGGATGTAAAACAGAGGCTTAAGGTCAAATCACATAAGATCCAACGTACATGAACAGGGAATAAGGGATACCAACAGAACAAACTATCAGAACTAACCAGAAAAGACTATACAGCCAACTAAGAGGGGAAGACAACCACCAAGAAATTCCTGAAGCCGAACCAAGTAAGAGACTCTGGGAAACATATGGAGCAATCCGGTATCACACAACAAACATTGCAACATGGCTCCAGGAAGTCAATAAATAAAAGAAGAAGAGCTATCGTGACATCTCTTTTAGTTCTACCTTTTCATAGTTATTAAATATTTACTCCTTTATCCTCTTATCTAAAAACAAACAAAGAGACTTGCTGGCTACAATACGAAGGAACGAATTTATTTTTACATGCAATTGAATGAATATGTATGAGAATGCTTTCCACAGCTGAATTGAAGGTGCTCTAGAAAACCTGATCCGATTAGACAAAGAAAGAGCATTTTAATATTCTAATCTCTTTTGTAATTAATTTAATTCTTGTCAGTTTCATTTGCAAGTTTCTATGGTGACTCAAGTAGTTACTGAATATAATTAGTTCCTTTTGAATGATATGTCATCAGATAGCGACTCGGAGAGAGAGAGAGAGAGAGAGAGAGAGAGAGAGAGAGAGAGAGAGAAGAGTATAAATCTCTTACTTATGTTAATGTCGGGGAATAATATATTTACAGATATACGTTGCATGTCTGTTAAAAAAGACTCTCTCTCTCTCTCTCTCTCTCTCTCTCTCTCTCTCTCTCTCTCTCTGTATCTGTCTTACGCGAGAAGTGTACCAAGCACCAAGGAGCTTGAAATGAATTCGCCTTTTCTGCTCTTGAAGATATTTTTATGATTACTTTCAAAAGAGATGGATAATAGTTTCCGAATATCCCCTCCCCCCTTAAAGAACCCCTCTCTCCGCCCCTCACCCCATGTCTCTGTCTCTCTCTCTCTCTCTCTCTCTTACTAAGCAGCATTATTCCTCGAAATTTTTGGCCGGAAATTTTGATCTATTTTTTTCCATAGCTTTTATGAGAGTTAGCAGATGAGGATCCTAATTTCACATGTAATTTCTTTTTTTTTCCTAGTTTGTCATTCAAATGTTAGCTATTTTTCTTAAACCTATAGCCTAATTGACCGAAGCTTTAGTGGATTTACTATTATAATGCTAATTATTACACGTAGTTCATACCATGCTTTATAATAATAAATAATAATAATAATCATCATCATCATCATCATCATCATCATCATCATCATCATCATCAAGAAGAAAGTATCACTCATTGGTGTCGCAATACCATGGGCACCAGAGTTGAGAGAAGGAAAGGAAAAAAATGGATAAGTATCAAGACCTGAAAATAGAAATAGGAAGGATATGGGATATCCAGTGGAAATTGTACCCACCCCCCATAATCATAGGAACACTAGGCACCATCCCAAGATCCCTGAAATGGAATCTAGAAAAACTAGAGGCTGAAGTAGCTCCAGTACTCATGCAAAAGCACCTTGAAAAAAAAAAAAAAAAAAAAACTCAATTCTCGAGCCTTAATCCGTTCAGTCTCCTCGTCCAGAAAACGGAAAATGGTTGAAGCTTTATATCAACGGAAAATGAGATTAACACATCACCGCTTCTCTCTCCTGAATGCCTAATCAGGAGTTTGACCCAGATCGTGTTCGGGGACGCGACAAATCGTTTTATTTTTATTCTTTCTTTCTTTTTTCCTTACGAACCAGACGGCTGAAGTTTGGTAGACATCAGATCCGGAGAGAACAGTTGTGGATTTAAGGTGTTTTTTCTCTTGGTTTTGTGTGTTGGAAGTGTGTGTGTGCATTGCTATTTTCGTGTATGTGATAAATCACATATCGATTTGACGTTTGTGTGATAGATAATTCCATTTTTGTGGATCACCCATTGTCTTTTCTACCTGAATTTAGTAATGAAATAACCATAATGATTCTTAGGTAAACTATTGATCGATAAATATACTTTGCCTGGTACTAAGCTATTAGAAATCACAGCAACATTGCTTCATTAGATTTTATATCATATAAATAATTTATGATCTTAATAGTATATTATATTGTTTTCTGATGATTAACCTTAGACAATTATCAAGTTTATTTATTGAGAGGATGAAACGGACCGAATGCCAACTTGTTTACAAGTAACAACAGCTTGATCTTTTCATGTCTAATCATTATAAAAAGATTATTTACCGCTTTCACTTTTTTTTTCAGTTTGGAGTTAATTCAAGTTTTAATTTTTCTTTGTTTTCTTAATGTTTATTTTTCTTCTTAAAATGAGATTATGTGTTGATATTTGTCTATGAACTAATGAAATCTTTGTGCATACCATTACGAATATGTTTGTCCAAAACAGAATTTAATTGTTCATCAAAACGCTGAATAATAATACTTGTACATTCTCATCGTCATAGTATGATTACACTGGAATTTGAAATAATCATTTAAAATTATTAAACTTCATCAAAATTAATTTAATGTGAATCTCCCGTCAGCAAAAGCCTTGGACGGTTTGTAATTAATTTAATGGCTAGAGAGAAAATTAGAATAAATAATAATTTATTGTTCCATTAAGTATATAGCTTTTTATTTTCAAAGAATGAGTACTCTGTTATCTTCTTAACATTAAAAATAAAATAAACTTCCGATTTTTTACTGAAAGTACGGTTTATGTAAAGTGAAAATATTTAGATGAAAATTTGGTAATATACTTTGAAGGAAAGTATACTCATTGTATGAAAAAAACGGAATGGTGAGTTTTTTAATACATCCAAAGTCATTTTGCTTTCTGCATCATTTTAGAAGGGATTATATAGAGTAGTCATCCTTGAAGATTTCTTTCTGGTAATTGTCGAAATGCATGATGTTACTGAAGACGTGTTTCCTAACAAACTGAAAATATACTCTCTCTCTCTCTCTCTCTCTCTCTCTCTCTCCTCTCTCTCTCTCTCTCTCTGCTCTCTCTCTCTCTCTCTCTCTGTCTCTCTCTCTCTCTCTCTCTCTCTCTACTTCTCATAATCACGTAATAGTTTAAGAGTATGTGTCACGCATGTCTCGTCAGCGGTTCTTACCAGAGTCATAATTATTCAGAGATTTATATTTGTTGACCCTGTAACCAGAGGTCCGTAAATCCCCACCTAACCTATTATGTACGAGGAGGGTTTGTCATAAACATGGCCACTCATGACCTGGAATTTTCATGATTTTATTTTCTAGTTCCTTTTTTATAGGGTTGAGTGATTAGGTAAAAATATAATTGTAGAATACGACAGGCTCTGTAATTATATTTTTGTAAAGCCGAGGTTCGGGGAAAAGTTCTTTGAAATAGGGGCAATGAAGTGAAACAGTTAACAAATCCTATTTTAGTTCAGTTAAATTGAAAGGGTTTTGATAGATGTTAGATAGCTGATATGATGTCGTTTTTTCAAACACACACACACACACACACACACACACACCACACACACACACACACACACACATATATATATATATATATATATTATATATATATATATATATATATATATATATATATATATTATATATATATATATATATATATATATATATATATATATTTATATCTAATATATATATATATATATATATATATTTATGAACTCATTGATATTAATTCTGTGTACCAAAGGATTAACATACAACAAGAATCATATAGGGTTACTACACCCACCAGAACCCTACCTTTCCATTTCGCCATTTCCTATTGACATAGATATAAGCATCCATATATCTCTTTCCTTTTTCTTTATTCTTAACTATACCCTTTTTTCCTCCCTAACTGATGATTGCACAGAAGACTATACTATTGCTCAAAAGTAGTAAAAAACAAATGATAAATTTTTATAACATATCCTAACCCACTTGTATTATAAGTTTTATATTTCTACTCTCATCTCGAAAAATTGATTATAGAGGGGATACTGCTCTCTCTCTCTCTCTCTCCTCTCTCTCTCTCTCTCTCATCTCTCTCTCTCTCTCTCTCTCTGACATTAAACAAATGCTCATTGTCTCTCAACAGACGAAAAACTTAGAAGCAAAGTCGATCGAGTTGAGAAGAGTAGGCGTCTGATGAAGGTAAAAGTATTGATCTATGATATAAAAGTCAATCTGAGAGGTCTTCAAGTTGGTGAAAAATTCTCTCTGTTTTTGGTATTTGTCATTCGAGATGTTTTCATAAAAAAGTTAAAAACCTTTTAGGGATCTACTTTTCTCGCGATAGATTGACCATTATTTAATGAGAACGATAATATACAGATAAAGAAAATTTATTGTTTGTGTGATTTAGTGTTTAAAGTTGCTTTCATAACAGAGTTTTAGAAACTTTGTGCACTAAACGATAACAAATTGGTGGGTTTTTTACTTCCTGCACTATAGATTCAACTATTATATAAAGGGAGAATCTTTTTCCGTATTTGTGGGATTAATTACTTAGATGTTTTCGCAAAATAGTTTTAGTCTTCATACACTGGACAATAAAGAAACTGTAGGAGATTTACTTACGGCACAACAAATTTAACTATTATTTAAATTAATGACTTTTTTTTTTTTGGGGGGGGGGGGGGGGATCAGTCATTTAAGGTGTTATCATAAATAACGTTTTAGAATCTTTATGAACTGGACAATAAACATTTATTTGGGATTTACTTACTGCACAATAGATTCAACTATTATTTCAAGAGTGAAATATAGCTTGTATTTGTCGGATTAATAATTTAAGGTTGGTGTTTTCATAAAGTTTTGAAATATCTAGGCCCTGGAGGATAAGCACTCTTAGGGAATTTATTACTGTACTAAAAAACTAACGACCTAAAGGAAACAATGAGTTATTTATATATATACAGATGAATCTCATGAGATCACAGCTGCCGTTAAAGATTTAACTATTTCAAAATCACCACGTCCAAGAAAGTGTTATAAGTGATTACACTTGCAGTCAAACCCCTTCGGTGTCCTATCAACTTCATCTCTTTATCTCTGTCAATTTCCAACCCTTTCTTAACGTACTTCCACCTCATTCTTCTTTCTCCGCGGTGTCTCACAGCAAACGAGAAATACTTCCTTAATTAATTGGATCCTCAGGGAGGAGGTGGGAGGCTTCACCTCATTGTTTACAAAGTTTGCACATAGGTTGAACTTCCAGAACGTAAGACAGTCAAGTTAGCAATATAAGGAGAACCAGCACTTATATAACGTTTGCTACTAAGTAGAAATATAATATAAAAAATAAAAAATCAGCACTGTTTATATATAATTATTAGATTAAACCTTCAAATCAGACACTGTAAATAATAACGTTTGTATGCAATAAAGTTTGTGTTTGTAATGCAATAAAGTTTGTGAAGAAAATGGTAAACATTTCATCTTTGAACTGACATAACCCATATAAATTCATGAAAATTATAGAAAGCATTTTATACTCCGGATATATATATATAGGATAGCTCAGCTTATTAATATTTTAGAAAAAATCATTGATTGAATCTATAAGTAACGTATCTTCTTTGCCTTTAGATCAGGACGTTCACATACGCACAAGCAGGATGAGAGAGAGAGAGAGAGAGAGAGAGAGAGAGAAGAGAGAGAGTACTTACAAGGTGATTCTCCCAATCATATTCCAGCTGACCTTTCATCACTGAATTCTCTTTAACTTAATATGAATAATTAACTCATGCTTTCGCCAACTTTGTAAGCATGTATCATTCGACATAGATATAAAACTGAAACTGTCTTTACATTATTTCCTAGTCTTACAGAGCCTTACTGGATTGAAATAAAAACGCAGAAATAAGACAAAGCTTTGAACCCTCCGTCTTCCCATTACTTGGAAGTCTTTAGAAGACCATACTGGACTTTGAATTACACGCAGTAAATTAAATCATACATTCTTACTTAATCTAACATTTACAGAACGTCAAAGGTAGAGTTTTTCCATCTTGGTATCACGAAGAGATTGGGCCATGTCTGAAATTGGAGTAAATTGCTTTTTACTTTATAGCAGTGTTAATTCATATCACTGGAACATTCAGTACCCCACTTTCGTCTATCAAGTCGAAGATATGATTTTGTCTGACCTTAGAAGAGTATGTAGTACGGTAGATGGCAGAGAGAAATCTTAAGAAGTCTTCTCAGAAAGGTGATTTTCTAGGCTGACTTTAGAGATATATTGTCGAGCATATTTGACCATCAGCACTGGTTGAATAAAAAATAAAACACGTGACAACTCTCTTACCTCTAGTTGTGACTATCTCTCTGCAAACGATATCAAGCTAGGATATAGCTAGGCTAATGAATTCTTGTAAATACAAAAATATACTTTTTATTTCCCAAACTAGCTGAACATGATATGGAACAAAGTGATTAAGTGACATAACATTAAGAACTAAGTCTGACCCACAAAAGACTAAATTTTCATTGTATTCTCCTGAATTAGACTAAGTAATCACACCCAAAACTCCCAAATTATTAATTACTACATTTAAATAGTCAAGTGTTTTAGAGAATCCCATTATCTAGCATAATGCCATGAACCCATCTGAAACAAAGAGACATATCCATTATATTCCCCAAAACATAATTAAATATTAAATAAATGTATACACATTACACTTCTCTCTTTTCAAAGGCAACTTTTTCCTAAGTCCTTTTATTTAAATGTGCCATATCTTTCCGATGACTTTCTTGACCATGAGTCCTCCAAACCGTCCTTATCGCTTCATCTGGAGGAGTGTCACCTTTCTCTCCAGTGTCGGGCAAGTTGCACTCATCATTACATGCACACACATGCACATATCCAGACACACCTTAAAATTCACATAGCATGATCATCAATTCAATTCTTTCATTTCAGCAAGCCTTCGAGGAAGGCTTGTCGCCAGCCCCTCTCTTGTCTATAAGTGAAAAAAGCTGAGGTTTTACAATTCACCGACACATTGGCTTTTTCCTTTAATATTTATTTTCATTCCGTGATGATTATGTCCCCTCTTGTTCAACTGTAAGACTCGTTTGGAGAGCTCTCTCTCTCTCTCTCTCTGTCCTGAAATGGGAGCAGTTTGAAGCCTTTTTATAGCTGCTAAATTTTCTTTCTCTTCATCTTTCATTTCTTGTTTTATGTAACCTGTTCATCATTTAATATTTCAATATTATACAAGAATGATTATCTATGACATTTCTCAGCCAATTCCTGTCTCTGTATGTACTTCTCTATATAATGAAGAGCTTTGTGCATTGCACTTATTCATAGTTCATGTTTTTGCAGACACAACTGAACTAACTGGAGAGAAGCTACCTAAGGCGAAAACTGCAAGATTCAGTTAGTTGGAGTAAAATTTGTAAGGGTTTTCTTCTCAAGTACATAAAATAGCCATCAGTATGAGTGACTCTACAGACAGAATACCTATAATAATTTCAAGCATGTCCCTTTCAATTCATTGTCGTTTAATTAAAACACATCTTCTTTTTAGCAAAACTTCTACGTAAACTTCTGTGATTGATGTTGGTATTTATGAAACTTGAATCGTTGACTTCTAATTAGCAGAAGTCTCGACAGACTCACTCAGTTTAAATACCACACTTCAATTAAGACATATACATGAGAAGTATTAATAAAAGGTTTTACGGGATTCTGGAGAGAATGTTTTGGAGGAAATAGTTAGACAATATGCTGACATGGATGCGTGTTATATTTTGACATTAAATTCATACTGTCCTCACAGATTCAGTAAGGTTATTGATAAAAAGAGGGCAAAGTGACGTAAGGGGGAGTTTGTCCTGATAAGGCTGTGACAAGAAGATTTGTTATAATACCAACTAGGCGAACATTATCAGTTACTTAAGACGGGGTTCACTGCTCATTCGAGCACCATAGGACTGAAATTTTAATTGTTATAGTATATAAATGCATTATCTGTTACCAAAACAACCAAGGAAAAAAGAAAGAAACAAAAACATCTTTTCTGTAAACGAACATTCTTAGAAAGGCAATTATCAGATGCCTAAGACGGGGTCACAGATCTTTTGAATGCCATAGGACTGAAACCTCGTTATTTTATATTTAAATGTATTTTATGTTACCGAACCCAACAGGACAAGAAATTCACAAAGAGAGAGAGAGAGAGAGAGCGAGAGAGAGAGAGAGAGAGTGATTCGATACCTTCTCAAGACTTACCTTGCAGACCTTACACAGACCTTAAAGCTCGTTCGGGTTTCCCCAGGTCCCTCAGTGTGAGGCACCTCTATTGTCTACCAGAGAATTGCTAATGCATCTTCCAATCATGGATGGTCTGGGGTGCTGCTTAGATATTTTGTCGAGCATACTCTTAAATATATGTACGCTGATATAATTATATATATATATATATCTATATATATATATATATATTTATATATATATATATATATATATATATATATGCGAATACATACATACGTAGAATTACTGGCATTCTTTAAGCATGTATTGCCTTCTACTTTGCAGCCAAAATAATTAAAAGTTATGAAATGTGTTCATGGTGTTAGCCACAACAGCCTTTGAATCTTCATTGAAACCTCTGGCTAGCCTGCACCAGTAACTGTTGAATTATGATAACAGGTTATGTTTTTATATTTAATAAACTTATATTTTACCAACACCTCAATGATGGAAAATGATGGCAATTCAAAATGCTGATAAATTTATTCAGGTAGATTTTTACATCTTCATTGCATAGGAGAAATTTCATGGTGTTTTCATTTGGAGCCTGATCCAATCCAAGTAACCTGCAAAGTGGAAAGAAATGGACATGAATTGCCACGATTCGTGGATTCATCAATACAAGCTGTGTCAATTAGTTCTACAATAATTACTGATATGGGTTTTGATATGACATTATTTCATATATAAATGGGCCAAGGAAGACATCAGTTATGAAATCAATGGAGGTTAAGTATCCTACTGGTCACTCGAGTGAAAAATTTTGGAAGTTCTCTAAACATCCTTTTGGCCCCGATGAAGCTATTCCGATCAGCTCCATGTGGCTTCCATGCTGGTACATTAGTGGGCCTCCTGAGTCCTCCCTGCCGTGAGAAGTACTTTTGGATTCTATTGGGGACTACAGGATCCATTCTTTAACACTTAGAATTTGAATAACTCTCACCAAGGTGACATTTTTCATTCGCTTCATGCAAGAATTCTGAAGAGAACTTACGGTGGGAGTTTTATTAAGTTATCTGTTACAAGTATCAAAAAAAAGCTCAGATACAAATAACCTTAGAAGAAGCATATCATTATGCAAATTAGCTTTACGAAAGGTATACTTAAAACATACCTTATACATGGTGGAAAACTCAGGCTTATTCCATGTGCACGAAAAAAATACTACTCTACAGACAAGCCTTGGCTTTTTCCAGAGGCCAGAGCACAAATTTTCTCATCAGGAATGAAAAACGTAGAAGAAACCATCTTTTGCACATTACATTGGTCATTGTTGTCATTACAGTATGAAGAAGAACAGGTGAGTTAGAGCTACCATCACCTAAGAGAAAAAAAAAAAGGATTAGCTATCTTTTTCATTAAAGGTTCCCATGTATAGGGACTTCGTTTCTTGTATAACTGCTTGCTTTGTTTATTGCTTGTTTATATGAAGTTTTACTATGAGCTTAAAAACTGGTTGATTAAGCTAAGTTAAGTCACGGATGTCTCTGAGATTGTATGTTATTGGTAAATACTGTATTTTATGCGTATGTGAAGCCTCGGGTTCCCCCAAGAACAATATCTGTGTTTGACTGACCCCTAGAAAAACGAATTGTGCCACAGTTCCACCCATTAATCAATTGTTTGTTATTTTTGGTTTTTCAGCTAATAGTTTATTATAAAATAGCCAAGGTGTCCATGTCTTCGATTTTAGCTAATTATTCCTGATAATCCCATTATTGAGCCATGACTGATGAACCTGTGTCCCTGCTCTGTAGATCTTGTCTAAATACCTCTTAATCAGAAACAGTATCAGTTCACTGTTTAGGCTAAGACTGTACAGGTTTTTATGGAAAGCAAATTCTGTAAATATCCTAATTATATGTTTTCTTCACTTGGGAATTTTAAACTGTTTAATCTACTATTAGCTTGATATATGATAATCAGGAGTACAGACAACTTATTTCCAATCGTCTGTCCCCATCCACAGACGGAGACCTCAGTGTTGTCGTACTTATTGTTTGGGTCTTCAGGAAGGCAGATTGGCGAAACAGTGTTCTTGACATCGAAAGGGATTGGCTGTTCCGTTTGATTGAATTGCAACAATGTCATTTACAAAGGTCTTACTGTCATATGCCGGGTGGAGTGTCATCTGTGAAAAACGCCTTTGACATTACAAGGGTTTATTAGAGAGAATGAATGCTTCACTATTGTTATATGCGGGTAACAATAATGAATCGGGAAATAAGTAGAAGCGTTTTAAAATAGGGCATTGGGGCTATGTCCTGCTTTCCGTTCAGTTTTGGCCATCATCATTGAAAAGCTGTCCAGGTACTCTAGGAGGCATCCGGATTCACACAGGACCCATGGTCACTGCAGCACCTTGGTTTAGCGCAAGATTGGCAACCAATAAGGAAGATACCTTTTTTGTCACTGGTGTAAGCAATCCTCCTCTCACACTCTGTATCCAAAGCAGATCAAATCTTGAAAATATAGTAGTGAACTCTGGATGCCTTGAGTATGAGTTGACCATCACAAAATCTCTAATTTTATTGCCTTTGCTTTTGGTTCCTATTCGCTTCTCTTTGTGTACATCAATCATCAGTCCCTCTCCGTTTTGTAAAGTGATTCAGATTTCCTAAACTTTTAAGAGTGTTTCTCGCCACTGCAGTGGTTATTCGAAGTCCAAAAATGTTTTTAGCACCTGAACTGCCAGCTTTAATTCTCGTGCAGTACCCTCATTGTCTCCAGGGGCAGCTCGGTAGAAAAGGATGTTCGTGTGCCCGTCCCAGTTTTCTTTAAATTTGAGACACGTGGTCTTTTACTATCACCATCATCAATCACCAGTGTTCTCTTCTTCCATAACTGTCATCTAGATCTGCATACAAATTTTCCACTTCGCTTGATCCTTAAGAAACAAAACTAAAGACGCTTGGAATGTGTACTTAAGTTGAGATTCGTAGTTGATTAACAAGGGTCCTCCCCTAAGGTTTAAGCCAGGCAAAATAAACACTATTTGTAACTGAAGACCTACTGCTTGGTACTTCAAAATAAAATCGAATTTCAAATATTTTTCACCACAGAGCTAAAATATACTAGTAATCACGCGATTCTTTGCCTGATGAGGGACTCATAATTCTTCACTCTTGAAATAGTCCTTGTTTACATATTTGACAAAAGCATAAATGGTAAAACAAAAACAGAAACTTGAAAGAAATTCAGATCTATTCGTGTTTAGATAAATCGATAATGTGGTTACTGCGAACAACAAAAGATGTAGCTGTTGTGTGTGCATGAACGACACTGGACAAACATATCAATTACCTTAGCAATGTTGAGGTACTTAGTTGCAGCTAATGGCTTCCTGTAGTCATGCAACCCAACAACCGCCAGTGGGCGAAAACTTGACCCGCTGTCAAAAAAATAAAGATATTCAATGAATGAAGTAATGAGTAGAGAAATCAATCCATCAGTCAAGACCAAGATTTTTTGCCCGTGCTCTGAGTTCCTTTTTCTCAACAGAGAGAGACTATTATATAGTGGGCTTCTGAAAGGTATCACCACATCTGATAAAAACAAAGTCCTCCTATATTGCAACTTGTAAAGGGTTCAGCCATAGAAATATGATCACTGAATTGAAGTATCCTTACTAAATGGGAAATTTTCTAGATGGAGCAATGACTAGACATCAGATACTCTTACTATGTGCTGTTTGGTTTGTCGATGCAGTGTGCAGCTGTAAGGATGTGATAAGGGGCAATGATGGATCCTCCACAAAATACGTCAGGATTCAGTTTACTAAAAATATAATCCCTCCCACTTGCCAGGGATACTCGTGGGGTAGTGTTTCTGTTCCTGTGATAATTCGTTTTGTGTTTCTTTTGCCACAGGCTAAAAATGAAGCAAGAAAGAAATGCAAATTTGACAAGGGAAGTTATAAAGATCTATTCATACATAGTTATTTATTCTTTTAGCCTTTGAGTCGCAACACTGCATGTCAAAATATTTATCCTATGAGTTACTAAAATTTTGTTTTGTTACTATAAATCAATAGAATTTTTCTATGAGTAACTAAAAGCCTTATTTTTTATATCACTGTATCTTCAAACTATTTTCACAGCAAATGCTTTGTAAGAAACATTAATACTATGAAAAAAAGGAGAGTATATTACCATAGACGTGCATGCAGCAGAAAAAATATTGAGAAGGCATTAAAACAAAGAGGGAAGACGAAAAGGAAATATGCACAGAAATAACTTGACTTACAATTAGCGTAAATTCTGCAGTGGATGTTTCCATGATATGATGGAAGTATATTCTCAGCCAAAATCCTCAGAGAGTATCCGCCTGTTCGTCCTTCAGGAATGAGTTCATTGCAAAGTCTACCAAAATAACCTTAATTGTAATAGTCACAATGACCTCTAATCATGCTCTATTCTTCACACTACTTTCACCAAAGGCCTAGAATCCAGATTAAAAATAAAATAAAGAATCCTTAACCCAATTAGGTGGGATTTGAACCCATCCACACGAGTACGACTGAGGTTACCAATTACTCCAATGTCTTGGAGAAAAATTGAATCCTATTATGGTTGGTAGGAGAAGGTTTCTTTATTTCTTCCGTTTCTGTTACCCTGTCAAGTCATATATATATAAATGTATAAATATATATATATATATATATATATATATATATATATATATATATATATATATATATATATATATATATATATATATATATATGTATATATGTATGTATATATATATATATATATATATATATATATATATATATATATATATATATATATATATATATATATATATATATATATATATATATGTATATATATATATATATATATATATATATATATATATATATATATATATATATATATATATATATATATATATATGTATATATATATATGTATATATATATATATATATATATATATATATATATATATATATATATATATATATATATATATATATGTATATATATATATATATATATATATATATATATATATATATATATATATATATATATATATATATATATATACATATATATATATATATATATATATATATATATATATATATATATATATATATATATATATATATATATATATATATATATATATATATATATATATATATATATATATATATATATATATATATATATATATATATATATATATACATATATATATATATATATATATATATATATATATATATATATATATATATATATATATATATATATATATATATTATATATATTATATACTATATATAATATATATATATATATATATATATATATATATATATATATATATATATATATATATATATATATATATATATATATAATATATATATATATATATATATATATATATATATATACAGTATGTGTGTATATGTGTGTGTGTGACATTATCCTATGATAATCATTAGTGGTAAATGAAAAACTGGCCTTAGTTACATGGAAAAAGTTTCCTTCCAAACCACAATCCTCCCTGATTCAAGAATCATTGTTGAGCTGAAAAATTTACCTCAGTCTGACGAATTCCACAAGAGACTTCATGTCACAGGTGAACACCCAGAGATGAATAAGAAGAAAGAGTTCTAACACTGGAGATCTGAAATGACAAAACATTAGTGAAGGGAAGATTGAGCGTTGTTCCAGATGGACTCTTAACTGAACCAACTGAAACCATCTTTTACTGTCGTTTCCCATATGAAATTCGTCTTCCTTTCGTTAAGTCAAATGAACCTATTGGGGTGGATTTTTTTCAGGACTACCAGAAGAGATTCTTTTCAGAGTCTGACCTTGTATTCCACGTACTTCGATGCTTCTTGGTTCCCAAAAGTGAAGGAGAAATGTTGACAGTTTCCCCAGGCTCCAATAGAACTTCTTCATTGTCTAAGATCATACAAGAAATGGTGTGAATATATGCTTTGCAAGACTCATAAGAAACATTTGTAAATACTGAACACAAAACGTCCTAAATCGATAATCAATATCGACAACTTTCTCCTTGTATCTTTACAACTAATTAATTTTGTAGGCTTTCTTGCATAATGAATACAGAACCCAGTTTTTAACAAAAATGGAAAGCTTGTTTATTTCTGCTCCACTCTATTTAACTTTACTGTGGAAATAAGCACAAATGTTTCTACTTACCATTATACCAAGTATCCCTCCAGTTGTCCTCTGACCATGGTTGTTCTACAGAAGGAGCTCCTAAATTACTGCCATATCCCACCCAATCCACATCATGGCCTCCTTCTGTCAAAGATTCCTCATCCCATCTATTTTATAACAAGAGAGAAGTTTAGAAACTATATGCAAGAAATGGAATAAAAAGAATCAAAATCTTAAAGTTACGATTTTCAGAACCCGAACTTGATATGTTTAATGAAGTATAAGTATTTAGAATTATGGAAATAATAGAATTTACTTACCCTAAGCTCATGGATTCTGCCTGAAGTACCATCTGAAAAGTGATAAAAATGTCACTAAGTTAATCTCTCTCTCTCTCTCTCTCTCTCTCTCTCTCTCTCTCTCTCTCCATGAAAAATAAAAAGTGGGAAGGATATGGAAAAATACAACTTCTACAGTAAAAATATAAAATGGTCAGAAATAAATGAAGAATTAAACAAAGATTGATAACTTTTCGTAAGTGATGACTACGGGTAAATACGGAGATATTATATAAAATATTAGAGAAAATATGGATAAATATATACCGAAGAAGAAAAGTAAACATCATTCATGCATACCAAGAGACAGAAGGATTCTTTTGTTCCAGAAAATCAGAAAGTGGAAAAAAGGTCTTGCAAAAGAAAAAAATGCTGAAAAGTTATAGAACTAAAAAGTAAGATAGAAAAATGCAGAACAAAAGATATACATCATAGAAAACTGAAAAAACGGGACTTGGAAGAAAAACCTATTAAATAGCAACAAAACCCCAAACTATTATACTCATATGCGAAGAAGATGAATAAAAGAAGAATAGAAATAGGCCCTCTGAGAATTGAAGGGAGATTACGAATGAAAAAAAGGAAATTTGCAACATACTGGCAGAAACGAATATAAGAGAGAATTCACCCCTTCCCCCTAGAATAGATATGAAGATAATGATATAGAAGTAAGGACGAAAATAGTGAATATTTTAGCTGACATAGAAAATTAATGAAGCTGATATTTGTGGCAGGCAATTAATGAATTAAAAATGGAGCTGCTGCAGGGCCTGATGGAGTCCCCTGCTATTTGTTAAAGAAAGTAGTTCATTCTATCGCAAAGCCACTTGCAATATTATTAAGACAAAGTGTAGATACAGGCAAGATTTATGATGAGCACAAATTAGACATATATCACCCCTACTTTCAAAAGTGGATCAAGACTAGAGGCAAGTAATTATAGGCCTGTGAGTCTAACATCACATATTATGAAAGTGTATTGAAAGGGTAATGAAGAAAAATATTATGAAACATTTAATAAAAAATAATTTGTTTAATATAGGACAACACGGTTTCGTACCCGGAAAAAGTACACAAACCCAACTGTTAGTCCACCGTGAGAACATATTCAAAAATATGAAAAGCGGAAATGAAACAGATGTGGTTATCTAGACTTTGCAAAAAGCTTTTGACAAAGTAGACCATAATATATTAGCAAAGAAAAGTAGAAAACACAATATCGTAGATAAAGTAGGAAGATGGGTAAAAGAATTTTTACACAACAGAAAACAGATAGTTATTGCAAACGATGAGAAATCGGATGAAACCAAGGTAATATCCGGTGTGCCACAAGGTACG
Organism: Macrobrachium nipponense; assembly: GCF_015104395.2. Taxonomy (NCBI): domain Eukaryota; kingdom Metazoa; phylum Arthropoda; class Malacostraca; order Decapoda; family Palaemonidae; genus Macrobrachium; species Macrobrachium nipponense. The sequence goes on from NC_087200.1 coordinate 207,063,610, forward strand.
TGTAGCTGCAATACTGTTGTTATTATGATTGAAGACATAGACAGTAATGTTAAGGATTCGGTAGTGAGTAGTTTCGCTGATGACACAAGAATAAGTAGAGAAATTACTTGTGATGAAGATATGGAACGCTCTACAAAGAGACCTTAACAAAGTATATGATTGGGCAGAGGAAAATAGGATGGTATTTAACTCTGATAAATTTGAATCAATAAATTATGGAGACAGAGAAGGAAAGCTATATGCATATAGGGGACCTAATAATGAGACAATCACAAATAAGGAAGCAGTTAAAGACCTTGGTGTGATGATGAATAGGAACATGTTATGCAATGATCAAATAGCAATTCTTTTGGCAAAATGTAAAGCAAAAATGGGAATGTTGTTACGGCACTTCAAACAAGAAAAGCTGAACACATGATTATGCTTTATAAAAACATATGTTCGTAGTCCTTCCTTGAATATTGCAATATGATATGGTACCCACACTATCAAAAGGATATTGCACAATTAGAGAGTGTACAAAGGTCCTTTACAGCTAGAATAGAAGAAGTTAAGGACCTTGACTACTGGGAAAGACTACAATCCTTAAAATTATATAGTCTAGAAAGGAGAAGAGAACGCTACATGATAATTCAGGCATGGAAACAGATAGAAGGAATAACAGAAAATATCATGGAACTAAAAAATATCAGAAAGAGCAAGCAGAGGTAGATTAATAGTGCCCAAAATTATACCAGGAAAAATAAGGAAAGCACACAGGACATTAATCCACTACGCACCAGCATCGATAATGCAGTGGCTATTCAATGCGTTGCCAGCTCATCTGAGGAATATATCAGGAGTGACCGTAGATGTGTTAAGAATAAGCTCGACAAATATCGAAAACGCATCCCAGACCACCCAAGATTGGAAGATGCAAAATATACCGGAAGATGTACTAGCAACTCTCTGGTCGACATTAGAGGTGCCTCACACTGAGGGACCTGGGGCAACCCGAACGAACTGTAAGGTCTGTAAGGTAAGGACTGCTAAACTAGACAAGACAATCAACAGTGAATAATTAGAACTTCCAAGTAAGGCACGATGAACCAACAAAGATTTCAGCGCGAATTCCTATTCACAGCAAAAGAATAGGTTCTGTGTGTGTACAAATGCATGTCTTGATAACTTACGAGGAAAAGTAGACCCAGAATCTGGCAAAGGATATCCATACTGAATGATTGAATGACGAGGTTGTTTCTTCCTAGATCACACCAGTCTTGTCCTGGCACGGGCTTTAGCTCAGGGCAGCACCTGAATGGAAGGAAGACGATGGAAGAAGCGTTTCTCTAATCTTGTTCAGTTCAGGACGATTCCTCTTCTGCTGCAGCCACGGTCTCCCAGGTCTATTTATCTGAGATCATCCCTGATGGCTTCCCTGCCCAGGTGTTCCTGTCTTATGAGGCTTCAGACTGATACAAGAGACTGAAGAAACTGCCACCTACCTCCGTGAGTTATGCATTCGGTTTCTTTCCAGAGCCGGAGCAGTTTGTTCTCGTATATTGCGACTAATTAACATGGTTTTTCAATCTTGTGAATAAGGAAGTGTGAATGTTGTGAGAAACGAAACTGAGAGCCTCATTTTACCTGTGCAGTTTGTCACAAGAGGTCGATAAACTCCACGTTAGTGAATAACGTTCACACTTACTGACAAGTAGCAGTCACACACATGTATATATTAAATGCAATACGTATAACAAAATTTTTCTGTTACAACAGTCGTCTCAATGTGATGTTTCGACGTTTAGACTTGCCATTATCCAGCCCGGGTCCAACCACTCAGTCCTAAAGTGCATCTACAGCTTGACTTAACCTTGCTCTGAATTTAGTGTGGGAAACGCCAGTTCAGTTGGGACTTAACTTCTCAACCTTTAGGTTATCATTAGTTTTGACGTCTAAATATGTATTGTATATGCCGAACAACGAACGTTTCCTCAGGTAAAAGTGATACAGGAACTTTGAAGAATGCCAGAACAGTTGAATGCGAGAAATTCGATTCAAAAGGTAGAACAGGAGACAGAATGACTTACTCGGGAAGAACAGTCTGAGACAAATAACAGACTGCTGGATTGCGTACTCATTTAAAACTGTGAAGCGTTTGAAAGCGGGAAGAAAATTGTGTACATTGTATGCATGGACGCTGATGAAACTTATGACACAACTGAACGAGATGTAACATGGAGGGAATTTAAAATGTACAGCTTAAACTTTTAGAAGACAGTATTCTCAGATCATTTAAAGGTTGAAAAGCTTATTTTGGAATATATAGATTGAAGAGTGGCTAGTTTGGTGTATATTTGAAGAAACACTTATCTTATAACATCTATATAAGTATGTGGAATCTATAGGAATGTTAGCTGATAACCATTATGCATACAGGAGATAATTAGGCACCTCGCCATGCACTTTTTCGGCTTGATATGCCATTTGCAAGAGAAGCTTGATAAGGATTTTTAGTGCTGAAAAATTTAAACATATTTATAAATTTCAGAATCGTGGAGTTGGTGGATATGTTATAGGATTACTTCAAGATACTTTACTGGTATAGGCAGCCGCGAGCTGCTGTTGATAGGATCTTAAGTGAACCAAGACCTATTGTATCTTGAATTCCACAGGATCACTGCTATTTCCGCTTACTCAGGGAATATCCTACAAAATACTTTGTTGTTGTTGTTCTTTTTCTTAGAGAGATAGGAAAGGTCTATGGGAGAGTCTAAAAAGGTCTGAAAAAGGTGTTTTGTGTTGAGTTAAAGTTACAGGTCGTTCATTTGGAACTTCAAAAGTTCAAGCACAGACACTATTCATTGCTACCCAAATACTGCTTTTCTTGCATTTCAATGGTCTTAACAACTTATTAATTTAATAATGTATTCTTTTTAATAAGTGAGATCTCTTCTTTCTGTTATTTCGCTCCACCATCTCTTACTTCTTCCTAATGAACACCACCTACTTTGGAAGCTTGAATTTCAAGTCAATAGCCCATGCGGGTTTCTTCCATATGAATAGTGCTCATCTTTTGAACAACAATAATAATAACAATAATAATTATAATAATACTGTTAAGATTAACGGTAATATAAAAGTTGAGAACTCCACCACTGTAAGCTCAGAGCAAGCTTCCATCACTTTGTAGACGTACTTTAGGAGGACAAAGGGACTGGGCCCAGCAAGGACAAATATTATATATATCTATATATATATACTATATAGATATATATATATAGAATATATATATATATATATATTAATATTATATATAATATCTATTATCTATATATATATATATATATATATTATATATATATATATATATGTATATATATATATATATAATATATAATAATATATTATATTATATATATATTCATATATTAAAATATATAGATATAATATTATATATATTATTATAATAATATATATAAGATATAATATATATAATACTATATATATATAAATAATAATATATATATAATATATGTGTATATATATAATATAATATATATGTATATATATAATATATATCTATTATATATATAATATATATATATATATATTATATAATATATATATTATATATCTATATATATATATAATATTATATATGTATAATATATTAAATTAATATAATTATAATATATATATATATCATATATATATATATATATATATATATATATATATATATATATATAGTATATATATATGTCTATATATATATATATGTAATATATATTATATATATATGTATGTATATATATAATATGTATAAATATATTATTATATATATATATATAATATCTATATAATATATATATATATATATATATTATTATAATAATAAAATAAATGCCACGAAGGAAAAATAAACGAAGAAGTCTGCGAGATCTTTCGGCTGAAAAGCCCTTTACTGAAGCAGCTACTGACAAAAATACGAGAAAAGACAATACAAGAAGGTTCGTATAACTGACAGATAGGGATTATAAAAGGATTAGTGCCTAGAATCCGACACACCTGGAAGATAAGAGACCTTCCCAAACAAGCATAAACAAAGGGTGCAATTAAAGGTTTAAGACAATCATCTCAGATACAGATCTCCAGACAATTAAAGGATTATAGGTACAGCTATACGGAGCCTGGTAGACAAAACCATATTCACAAAAAATGACAGACATACATTACAATAAATTTTTTTTTTTTTTTTTTTTTTTTTTTTTTTAATAACTCTAAAGGCAACTGATTTTTATTTAAGTCAGTAATATATATTTGAGGTCATTCTTAAACATGTTACAGATACAAGGGTCTAAAAATGAAAAAGGCCACGACTAACATTGAAATTACAATGAAAAGTAAGTTGTATTAAAGCAGATTCTAAAAGATTTCGTGATAAGACATCTCTTGACCGTGCAATTACTGAACTGTCAATCCAATTAATTCGGTGATTGTTTTCACTTAAATGAATAAATAATGCATTAGATTTTTGCCCAGTTTTTACAGAGTATTTATGCTGGCTTAGCCTTACTTCTAAGCCCTTGCTCGACTGTCCGAGGTAGAATGAGGGACAATCCATACATGGAATTTTATATATTATGTTGTTGCTTTCTCTGGGGCCATTTTTTATTAACATTCTTTTAGTGTGTTATTATAGGAAGAAACAAGGTTGACATTAAAAGCTTTTAACAATGGTTTAATGGTTTCAAATCCGTTAAAATAAGGCAAACTGAGAATGTTCGTAGAATTTTCTTTCTGTGTGTTGTTTTCAGTATAAAACTTTTTGTGGGCTTTATTATAACAAATGTCTAATATATGTGAAGGATAGCATAAATCTTTCCTATTTTTGTTTCTTATGTATTCAATTTCTTGATCCAAATATTGTGGACTGACAATTCGCAATGCTCGTAAAAACATAGAGGAAAAAAATGATGTTTTATTTTTTATATTAAGATGGTGGCCTGAGAAGAAATGAACATAAGTTAAGTTGTTAGTCAGTTTCCTATAAATACTGAATTTACATTGAAATGGTTCTCTATGTATCAAAACGTCTAAGAAAGGGAGGCAATTGTCTTTTTCTAATTCTAGAGTAAACTTAATCGATGGTACCTGGTTATTTAATTTAGAGAGTAAATCATTTACATCAATACCGACAGGAAGAACAGCTAAACAATCATCAAACGTAACGATACCACTTTACAGGAATATGAATGATATTAGGTAAGTAGCGTTTTTCGAAGAATTCCATATACAGGTTTGAGAGCAATGGTGATAAAGGATTTCCCATTGCCATGCCAAAAATTTGTTGATAAAATTCACCATTGAATATAAACTTACAATCACAAATGCACAAACTCGTGAGTGAAATAATGTGACTTATTGTTAAAAGCTTTTAATGTCAACCTTGTTTCTTCCTATAATAACACACTAAAAAGAATGTTAATAAAAAATGGCCCCAGAGGAAGCAACAACATAATATATAAAATTCCATGTATGGATTGTCCCTCATTCTACCTCGGACAGTCGAGCAAGGGCTTAGAAGTAAGGCTAAGCCAGCATAAATACTCTGTAAAAACTGGCAAAAATCTAATGCAATTATTTATTCATTTAAGTGAAAACAACCACCGAATTAATTGGATTGACAGTTCAGTAATTGCACGGTCAAGAGATGTCTTATCACGAAATCTTTTAGAATCTGCTTTAATACAACTTACTTTTCATTGTAATTTCAATGTTAGTCGTGGCCTTTTTCATTTAGACCCTTGTATCTGTAACATGTTTAAGAATGACCTCAAATATATAATTACTGACTTAAATAAAAATCAGTTGCCTTAGAGTTATTAAAAAAAAAAAAAAAAAAAAAAAAACAAAAAAAAAAAAAAATAAAAAAAAAAAAAAAAAAAAAAAAAAAAAAAAAAAAAAAAATTATTGTAATGTATGTCTGTCATTTTTTGTGAATATGGTTTTGTCTACCAGGCTCCGTA
>NC_087200.1:207074620-207079651 GCF_015104395.2 Macrobrachium nipponense
TCTAAACACGAATAGTTCTGAATTCTTTCAAGTTCCTGTTTTACCATTTTATGCTTTAATCAAATATGTAAACAGGACTATTTCAAGAGTGAAGATTAATGAGTCACTCATCAAGGCAAAGAATCCCGTGGTTACTAGTATATTTAGCTCTGTGGTGAAAAATATTTGAAATTAGATTTTATTTTGAAGTACCAAGCAGTAGGTCTTCAGTTACAAATAGTGCTATTTTGCCTGGCTTAAACCTTAGAGGAGGACTCTTGTTAATCAACTACGAATTTCAACTTAAGTATACTTCTTAAGGATCAAGCGAAGTGGAAAATTTGTATGTAGATCCAGATGACAGTTATGGAAGAAGAGAACATTGATGAACTGATGATGGTGATAATAATAAAACCACGTGTCTCAAATTTAAAGAAAACTGGGACGGGCACACGAACATCCTTTTCTACCGAGCTGCCCTTGGAGACAATGAGGGTACTGCACGAGAACTAAAGCTGGCAGTTCAGGGTGCTAAAAACACATCTTTGGACTTCGAATAACCACTTCAGTGGCGAGAAACACTTTAAAAGTTAGGAAATCTGAATCACTTTACAAAACGGAGAGGGACTGATGATTGATGTACACAAAGAGAAACGAATAGGAACCGAAAGCAAAAGTATAAAATTAGAGATCTTGTGATGGTCAACTCATACCCAAGGCATCCAGAGTTCACTACTATATTTTCAAGATTTGATCTGCTTTGGATACAGAGTGTTGTAAGAGGAGAGTGTTTACACCAGTGACAAAAAAGGTACCTTCCTTATTGGTTGCCAATCTTGCGCTAAACCAAGGTGCTGCAGCTGACCATGGGTCTGCGTGAATCCGGATGCCTCCTATCCAGTACCTGGACAGCTTTCAATGATGACGGCCAAAACTGAACGGAAATATGCATGCCCTATTTTAAAACACTTCTACTTATTTTCCGATTCATTATTGTTACCTGCATATACATAGTGAAGCCATTCATCTCTAATAAACCTTGTAATGTCAAAGGCGTTTTTCACAGATGACACTCCACCCCGGCATATGACAGCAAGACCTTTGTAAATGACATTGCAATTCTCAAAACGGAACAGCCAATCTCTTTTCCGATGCCAAGAACACTGTTTCGCCAATCTGCCTTCCTGAAGACCCAAACAATAAGTACGACAACACTGAGGTCTCCGTCTGTGGATGGGGACAGACGATTGGAAATAAGTTGTCTGTACTTGATTATCATATATCAAGCTAATAGTAGATTAACAGTTTAAAATTCCCAAGTGAAGAAACAATAAAATTACAGAGATTTTACAGAATTTGCTTTCCATAACCTGTACAGTCTTCGCTAAACAGTGAACTGGTACAGTTTTCTGATTCAGAGGTATTTAGACAAGATCTACAGAGCAAGGGACACGGTCATCAGTCATGGCTCAATAATGGGATTATCAGGAATAATTAGCTAAAAATCGAAGACTGGACACCTTGGCCATTTTATACTAAACTAAACTATTAGCTGAAAAACCAGAAATAACAAACAATTGATTAATGGGAGGGAACTGTGACACACTCGTTTTTCTAGGGGTCAGTCAAACACAGATATGTCTTGGGGGAACCCGAGGCTTCGCATACGTGATAGAAAATATAGTAGTATTTTACCAATAACATACAATCTCAGAGACATCCGTGACTTAACTTAGCTTGATCAATCAGTTTTTAAGCTCATAGTAAAACTTCATATAAACAAGCAATAAACAAAGCAAGCAGTTATACATGAAACAAAGTTCCCTATACATGGGGAACCTTTAATGAAAAAGATAGCTAATCATTTTTCTTTTTCTCTTAGGTGATGGTAGCTCTAACTCACCTGTTCTTCTTCATACTGTAATGACAACAATGACCAATGTAATGTGCAAAAAGATGTTTTCTCCTACGTTTTTCATTCCTGATGAGGAAATTTGTGCTCGTGCCTCTGGAAAAAGCCAAGGCTTGTCCCGTTGAGTAAGTATTTTTTGTTTTTCGTGCACATGGAATAAGCCTGAGTTTCCCCATGTATAGGTATGTTTTATGTATACCTTTCGTAAAGCTAATTTGCATAATGATATGCTTCTTCTAAGTTATTTGTATCTGAAATTTTTTTATACTTGTAATAGATAACTTAATAAAACTCCCACCGGAAGTCTTTTTCTAAATTCTTGTATGAAGCGAATGAAAATGTCACCTTGGTGAGAGTTATTAATCCTAAGTGTTAAAGAATCCAAAAGTACTTCTCACTGCAGGGAGACTCAGGAGGCCCACTAATTGACCAGCATGGAAACCACATGGATCTGATCGGGATAGCTTCATCGGGGCCCAAAAGGATGTTTAAGAGAATTTCCAAAATTTTTCACTCGAGTTACCAGTAGGATATTAACCTCCAATGATTTTCATAACTGACGTCTTCCTTGGACCATTTATATATGATATAAATGTCATATCAAACCCATATCAGTAATTATGTAGAACTAATTGACACAGCTTGTATGGATGAATCCACGAATCGTGGCAATTCATGTCCATTTCTTTCCACTTTGCAGGTTACTTGGATTGGATCAGGCTCCAAATGAAAATAACATGAATTCTACATTGTCTTTACTGATGTACTTTAACATTTTCTGCCATGCAATGAAGATGTAAAATCTTCCTGAATAAATTTATCAGCATTTTGAATTGCATCATTTTCCATCATTGAGTCTGTTGGTAAAATATAAGTTTGTTAAATATAAAAAACATAACCTGTTATCATAATTAAACAGTTAATGGTGCAGGCTAGCCAGAGGTTTCAATGAAGATTCAAAGGCTGTTGTGGCTCAAATCATGACACATTTCATAATTTTAAATTATTTTGGCTGCAAAGTAGTGGCAATTACATGCTTAAAGAATTCCAGTAATTCTACGTATGTATGTATTTATATATATATATATATATATATATATATATATCATATCTATATATATATATATATATATATATATATATATATATTATATCAGCGTACATATAGAGTATGCTCGACAAATATCTAAGCTGCACCCCAGACCATCCATGATTGGAAGATGCATTAGCAATTCTCTGGTAGACATAGAGGTGCCTCACACTGAGGGACTTGAGAAACCCGAACGAGCTGTAAGGTCTGTGTAACGTATGTAAGGTAAGTCTTGAGAGGGTATCGAGTCTCTCTCTCTCTCTCTCTCTCTCTCTTTGTGAATTCCTTTGTCCCTGTTTTTGGTTCGGTAACATTAAATACATTTAAATATAAAATAATCGAGGTTTCAGTCCTATGGCATTCAAACGAGCTGTGAAACCCCGTTCTTAGGCAACTGATAATTGCCTGTTCTAAGAATATGTTCATTTACAGAAAAGATGTTTTTGTTTGTTTCTTTTTTCTTGGTTGTTTTGGTAACAGATAATGCATTTATATACTATAACAATAAGCAAATTTTCAGTCCTTATGGTGCCTCCGAATGAGCATTTGGAAGCCCCACGTTTTTGTTAAGTAATTGATAATGTTCGCTAGTTGGTATTGTAACAAATCTTGTCATAGCCTTATCAGGACAAATCCCCCTTACGTCACTTTGCCCTTTTTATAAATAACCTTAGTGAAGCTGTGAGGACATATGAATTTAATGTCAAAATATACACGCATCCATGTCAGCATTTTGTCTAACTATTTCCTCAAAACATTCTGTCCAGAATCCACAAAACCTTTTATTAATACTTCTCATGTATATTGTCTTTAATTGAAGTGTGGTATTTAAACTGAGTGAGTCTGTCGAGACTTCTGCTAATTAGAAAGTCAACGATTCAAGTTTAATAAATACCAAACATCAATCACAGAAGTTTACGTAGAAAAGTTTTTGCTAAAAAGAAGATGTGTTTTAAACGACTATGAATTTGAAAGGGACATGCTTGAAATTATTATAGGCATTCTGTCGTAGAGTCACTCAGACTGATGGCTATTTTATGTACTTGAGAAGAAAACCCTACAAATTTTACTCCAACTAACTGAATCTTGCAGTTCGCTTAGGTAGGTTACTCTCCAGTTAGTTTAGTTGTGTCTGCAAAAAACATGAATATGAATAAGAGCATTGCCACAAAGCTCTCATTATATAGAGAAGTACATACAGAGACAGGAATTGGCTGAGAAATGTCATAGATAATCATTCGTGTAATAATATTGAAATATTAAATGATGAAAACAGGTTACATAAAACAAGATATGAAAGATGAAGAGAAAGAAAATTGAGCAGCTATAAAAGGCCTCAAACTGCTCCCATTTCAGGACAGAGAGAGAGAGAGAGAGAGAGGAGAGAGAGAGATGAGAGAGAGAGAGAGAGAGATCCAAACGAATCTTACAGTTGAACAATAGGGGACTATAATCAGCACGGAATGGAATAAATATTAGCACTCGTCTGTAAGTATGTATTAAAGGAAAAAAGCAAATGTGTCTGTGAATTGTAAAAACCTCAGCTTTTTTCACTTAGAGACAAGAGAGGGCTAGTGACAAGCCATCCTTGAAGGCTTGCTGAAATGAAAGAACTGAATTGATGATCATGCAATGGGCGAGGTCGGAGAAGCTCGCCGTTGCTATGTGAATTTTAAGGTGTGTCGGATATGTGCATGTGTTTTGTGCGTGTAACTGATGAGTCCAACCGCCCGACATGGAGAGAAAGGTGACACTCTCCTGAGATAAGTGATAAGGACGGTTTGGAGGACTCGGGGTCAAGAAAGCTAATCGAAAAGATATGGCACATTTAAAAAGACTTAGGAAAAGTTTGCCTTTGAAAAGAGAGAAGTGTAATGTGTATACATTTATTTATATTTAATTATGTTTTGGGGAATATAATGGATATGTCTCTTTGTTTCAGATGGGTTCATGGCATTATGCTAGAGAATGGGATTCTCTAAAGACTTGACTATTTAAATGTAGTAACTATAATTTGGGAGTTTTGGGTGTGATTACTTAGTCTAATTCA
>NC_087200.1:207080151-207090151 GCF_015104395.2 Macrobrachium nipponense
CCAGAAATTGTGAGTTTTCTTGCACAATACCTTAGTTGTATTTGTGACAACTTTGTGAGAGATAGGAAACTTGGTTAAGTTTTCTAATGGCTATGTCGTAGTGCATAGGGAAGTCTTTGCTAAGACACTGTGAGTTGGGAAATTCTGTTATAAGACTTGTGGCACATGGTGATTTTTTCTAGAACTTTCTAGACAGTTTTATTTGCCGAGTTTTTGCCTTTTTTTTAGCAGTTATGCTAAATGGACGGAGTTTTATAGTTTTTACTATAACATTGAGTTATTCTCTGGAGAATTGGAGTTTTGAATTGAGAGATATTATTTTGAGAGATAATTGGAGGTATATATTATTTTGGAGTTATATTTGGGATATAATATATGGGAGATGTATATTTTTGGCCATTTTTGATATTTGCCAATGTGGTATGAGCTAGGTTTAGTTCAATTATTTTGCAGCCATCTTTGTTGCAAATGGAGACACATATTTGGAGATTATGGGGCAATATTTGTGAGTGTGTGAGTTAGATGCCTTGAGTGCACATTTTTTGGAGATATATTTTTTGGAGCCTTGTTTGTTCCACATGGAGTTATTGGGGGAAATAGAGGTAAATATTTTGTATTTGCCGAAATAGAGGTGATTATTCTCTATTCTTGGAGTGGTGTTTTTTTTTCTACTGACATGTGGCTTTGGAGAAATAAGAGAATAATATAAGGGGTTGGTTATTAACCAAATGGAGGAAATATTTTTATAACCGGAGTGGTGTTATTATTGATATGATGTCTCATAATGGAGTTGGAATTAATCTTGGGCGGGTGACCCTTTGGGAGTTTTTTTCGAGTCAAGAGAAGTTTTCTGTGGTTCTCTTTTTTTGATTTCGTGACTATTTAGAGAGAAGTGGCATTACTGCATTACGAGTCATATGGAGATGTGTTTGCATTTTTCATGTTCACAAGTGTGTTATTCTTGGAGAAATATAATTTGGGAAAAGTCATGTAGAGAATTAAGTCTTCGAGACAAATTTTTGAACACATTAGTCATATACCTGGAGTACTTCTGTGAAATGTGTCGGTTAGACCTTTTTTTCTTGAGAATCATGAGTTTCCAAACTTATGTGTCTGACTAGACAATTTTTGTGCTGTTGTTTGAGCATGCGTCCGCAGGCGATTTTTCTGCTGACAGGCGGTGTGCTGAGCGTGTGCTGATTCTTTTCTTCTGATGGTGACAGATCAGAATTTTTGCAATGTCTGGAAATGTTGGCTATAGCATTTCACGAAAGCGCATGTGTGAGAGTTTGCTTTCTGGCAAATTCCATAACTTTACATGGAGCATTTCTTGGGGAAAACGCGGGAGTTATGCATATTATACATGTATTATGTATTTTGTGATTGGGGAAATCTACTTGTTGGATTATCTTTTTTTTATTATATTTTTCTTCCTTTTCCTATGAGAGATATTTGATTTGGGATTTTAGCTTAAGTAGCATTTCTTTTTTTGGACGGGAGATTTGATTTTACCGGGAGATGTGATTTTTCGAGGGTTATTGTTTACGTAAATGGGAGTTTGACATTAAATCTCATTGTGATTAATTATTGAGCAGTAAAGGGGTTTTTGCTGTTAAAAGTTGGAGGTTTTTACTGATTTTGTGGGTTGTTTAAATATCAGCTTGCGAGAATATTTTTGGGTCTGGGTGTTACGTGATTCTTTTCTTTCTTGGGCTCGTTGCGAATTTTTTCTTTTTTTGTGTGTGAGCACATTCGAGTTCGAAATGTGAGTGCAGAATTCCGTGGAGTTGCTGTGATTTCTGAGTTGTGTGTGTGCTGATGTGCGAGTTTGGAGAATTGAGTTGGAGAACTTGATGTTTCTTTTTCTTAGAGAGTTGTGATAATGACTTATCATTTTAGTAGTCATATTTAAGGGAGTTAATTGGGAGACGTTCAGTTAGTATTTCTGACCTTTTTGAGATCGTTGTTTGATAGAGGTAGTATGTTTGGGTTAATTTTCTTAGATTGACCAAAGACCTGACTGACATACTAACGCCCAAAAGTCGTTCCCCGACACCAGCAAGACGTCCACCAGCCGTGAAGAGAGGTTGCTGCCATGTTGTCCAGGGTGATTACAAGTATTTCCATGATGGGTGATCGCGAGAATTCTACAGCGTGTTTTTTGGGGATCTACAAGAAGCCGTGAGAGTCTTCTACGATGAGGGAGGCATTCCGTCTTCCTACAGTTGCTACAGCCTGCTATAGCCTGTTGCTGTCTGTTCAGCTACTTGCAGACAAACGAAGAGGGATATTCAAGAATCCTAATTGCAGAAAATATGAGAGAAATGCATTTTGTGTTATTGGGAGATAAAGCGTGATAAGACTTTATTTTATAATGCCAGAGACGTGCAGTTTTACTTATTTTATTTTAAGCCGGCCAGTGTTTTGTATAAGCAATTTTGCTAGGCGGGGGCTAGCATATAGGTGCGAGGCCGAGCAATCTGTAAGACATAGGGATTTTGATTAATAATATATTGTTCGTGCATTCTCTGTAACCTGTGGAAGTGGAGGACAGGGCAGAGTAAAGACGACCTGAGAATAGCTGATCAATGAGTTTCTAGGGGATGGCGTGAGATAAAAGTGCTTAGTTCGTCGAGTCAATGTACGACAGTTTATGAACTCTTCCCAAAGTGCCTTTGTGAAACTAGATGCAACTAGAACCGCGAGGCGTTGTCGAAGTGTGCATTCGTATGTGCGTGTGCGCCTCTTCTATTCATAATGCCAAGTTTATGGGAAGAATTGCACAGACATTCGGGGAGGAAGGCGAAGCCATGATGGCAGATGCCAAAGTGTTTTTATTTATCAGTGATGATATTCCGGTTGGGAATGGTAAGTGTTACCTTTACTTTAGCCAAAGGGGTGGCTTGTTTGATATCTTGTAAGATGTTCCATTTTATTAACTTTGTCTTTAAACTTGTGTGTGTACTTACCGGGATGTGTTCTGTATCTTTGGCAGACGGTTCTGGATTTCGGGGGGACAAAAGAGGTCCCAGGGAGAGGTGTAGACCCTTTGGGTGACTTGACAATGTTAGTCTGAAGACTGGATTACTTAGTTAATTGATTTAGTTATTGTAAATAAACGTTATGTTATGATGCAACTCTCTCATTTTCGTTACCTGTTAGAATGGAGAAAGAGGTGGAGAGAGAGAGAGAGAGAGAGAGAGAGAGAGAGAGAGAGAGATGGGGGTGATTGCCGGGAGAGAGAGAGAGAGAAAGAGCCTGAGTGTGTAATGGAGTTATGGGGTCTGCCTTCCGTTTCGTGTCCACGCTTACCGTATGAATACATGAGGGTTTTCCCCATGTTTATAAATACAACTTCTACAGTAAAAATATAAAATGGTCAGAAATAAATGAAGAATTAAACAAATATTGGGATAATATTTTCGTAAGTGATGACATAAAGGTAAATACGGAGATATTATATAAAATATTAGAGAAAATAGTGGATAAATATATACCGAAGAAGAAAAGTAAACATCAGTCATGCATACCAAGAGACAGAAGGATCTTGTTCCAGAAAATCAGAAAGTGGAAAAAAGGTCTAGCAAAAAAAAAAAAAGAAAAAAAAAAAAAAATGCATGGAAAGTTATAGAACTAAAAAGTAAGATAGAAAATGCAGAACAAAAGATTATACAATCAAAAGAAAATGAAAAACGGGACTTGGAAGAAAAAAACCCTATTAAATATCAAGCAAAATCCCAAAAACTATTATACTCATATGCGAAGAAGATGAATAAAAGAAGAATAGAAATAGGCCCTCTAAGAATGAAGGGAGATTAACGAATGAAAAAAGGAAATTTGCAACATACTGGCAGAACGATATAAGAGAGAATTCACCCCTAGAATAGATAATGAAGATAATGATATAGAAGTAAGGATGAAAATAGTGAATATTTAGCTGACATAGATATTAATGAAGTGATATTGTGCAGGCTATAATGAAATTAAAATGGAGCTGCTGCAGGGCCTGATGGAATTCCTGCTATTTTGTTAAAGAAAGTAGTTCATTCTATCGCAAAGCCACTTGCAATATTATTAAGACAAAGTGTGATACAGGCAAGATTTATGATGAGCACAAATAGCATATATTACCCCTACTTTCAAAAGTGGATCAAGACTAGAGGCAAGTAATTATAGGCCTGTGAGTCTAACATCACATATTATGAAAGTGTATGAAAGGGTAATGAAGAAAAATATTATGAAACATTTAATAAAAAATAATTGTTTAATAAAGGACAACATGGTTTTTCGTACCCAGAAAAAGTACACAAACCCAACTGTTAGTCCACCGTGAGAACATATTCAAAAATATGAAAAGCGGAAATGAAACAGATGTGGTTTATTTAGACTTTGCAAAAGCTTTTGATAAAGTAGACCATAATATATTAGCGAAGAAAATTAGAAAACACAATATCGTGGATAAAGTAGGAAGATGGTTAAAATAATTTTTACTACACAACAGAAAACAGATAGTTATTGCAAACGACGAGAAATCGGATGAAGCCAAGGTAATATCCGGTGTGCCGCAAGGTACGGTGTTAGCTGCAATACTGTTTGTTATTATGATTGAAGACATAGACAATAATGTTAAGGATTCGGTAGTGAGTAGTTTCGCAGATGACACAAGAATAAGTAGAGAAATTACTTGTGATGAAGATAGGAACGCTCTACAAAAAAGAGACCTTAACAAAGTATATGATTGGGCAGAGGTAAATAGGATGGTATTTAACTCTGATAAATTTGAATCAATAAATTATGGAGACAGAGAAAGAAAGCTATATGCATATAAGGGACCTAATAATGAGACAATCACAAATAAGGAAGCAGTTAAAGACCTTGGTGTGATGATGAATAGGAACATGTTATGCAATGATCAAATAGCAACTCTGCTGGCAAAATGTAAAGCAAAAATGGGAATGTTGTTACGGCACTTCAAAACAAGAAAAGCTGAACACCATGATTATGCTTTATAAAACATATGTTCGTAGTCCACTTGAATTTGCAATATGATATGGTACCCACACTATCAAAAGGATATTGCACAAATAGAGAGTGTACAAAGGTCCTTTACAGCTAGAATAGAAGAAGTTAAAGACCTTGACTACTGGGAAAGACTACAATTCTTAAATTATATAGTCTAGAAAGGAGAAGAGAACGCTACATGATAATTCAGGCATGGAAACAGATAGAAGGAATAGCAGAAAATATCATGGAACTAAAAATATCAGAAAGAGCAAGCAGAGGTAGATTAATAGTGCCCAAAACTATACCAGGAAAAATAAGGAAAGCACACAGGACATTATTCACTACGCACCAGCATCGATAATGCAGCGTCTATTCAATGCGTTGCCAGCTCATCTGAGGAATATATCAGGAGTGAGCGTAGATGTGTTTAAGAATAAGCTCGACAAATATCTAAACTGCATCCCAGACCATCCAAGATTGGAAGATGCAAAATATACCGGAAGATGTACTAGCAACTCTCTGGTAGACATTAGAGGTGCCTCACACTGAGGGACCTGGGGCAACCCGAACAAGATGTAAGGTCTGTAAGGTAAGGTCTCTCTCTCTCTCTCTCTCTCTCTCTCTCTCTCTCTCTCTCAGCATTCATGTGCGTATACCATATATTCTTTATTACACATCAAAAAGTTCTATTTATATGTGTTTTTATGGCAAATGAAATGCAGAGGAAAACCAAACATGAAGAGATTGAGATGTTTGGGTTATCAATTATTTAGATCAATTCCCCCAGTCGACTAAAGTAAACACTCGGTGCCACGAGAGCATTTGAATCGAATGGAGAGAGAGAGAGAGAGAGAGAGAGAGAGAGAGAGAGAGAGAGAGAGAGAGAGAGAGAATGCATACCAGTTCCCAGTTGCAGTCCTTGAAGTATGAATATTTAAATTTATGAAAATTTTATACATAAAAAAGAGAAACACAGAAATTGAGGGGATTTATTTGTAGAGTAAGAAAATGATAAAAGAGGGAAACTTATAGAATATATCAATGTGGTTTTTGCATTATTAATGAAGAGGAATTATAAAAGGTGATATTTATAATTGAAACATATGAAAAATTATAAAATTGAAGCATAGCAAGTGAAATTTAAGCTCAACACATTAGAAAGACAACAGATTCAAACCTTTAAGTAAACATAACTATCAGCTTTCGGGAAATCTCTCTCTCGTAGTAGCCATCTTGCTTGGTGAGACGTTCCTGCGCGAAGTCAGATTAATCAACAGATATCACAAGTTTAACATACGTCTAGAATTTGAGAAATATCTAGAAGTGTTGTGAACTATCAGTGATAAGATTAGTGTGAAAATAGTAGGATAAAGCGTCTTCTAAGTTAGTTTATCAAGTGAAATACTGTAAATCAGAACAAGATGGTAGTAAGTTCCAACTGCGGGAAAAAATGGCGAGATTTAGCTTGCTTGGCAAATTCGCAATACGATGAGGTAGCAGGAAGGGAACTGGCATTTCTCATCTATGAGATCAGCAACATTCCTAACCAAAAAGATACAAAAGCATTCATAGATATATTAGAAGGATATAAATCCTTCACAAAACTGAACAAATCAACTGAAAACATCTTGAAAATAATTGAAGAAGTTCCAAATAAAATCCAAGTGGTCAAGAGATTCATAAGAAAAACAAAAATATCATAAACCAACATATTCCGACAAAGAAAATGAATAAGGTGAACCTTGTGAATATCCTAATTGATGCATTAGGAAAAAAATGAACTGCCAAAGCATGTAAACTGTGTAATGTGTGGTATAGCATAGTTTAATCCACAAAACCTAATCAGAAAATGTGCTGCATGCAACATTCCGACCCATCCACAGTGTGCTGAGTAATGCAAAGATATGAGAAAAGACACAAGAATTTTTTTGCTCAAACATGTCTACCATGGATAGACAATGTTATTAAATCAGATTGAATGTACAAATAGTTGAGGATGAAGAAGAAGAAGAAGAAGAGAAACGGAACGGAAGAGAAGTAAACAAAACTGAAATATACAGAAAAGATAAGGAAAACAAAGAATAAGATAAAAGTATGGATGCAGAGATACTCTTGATACTACATATGAGGCTATAAAGCAGCATAACTACGAAGAAATAATTACGATATGACAACACCAAGAAAATCCGAAGAGGCTCTACCAGATCTACACAATGACGGGAAAGAGGAAAAAATATACAAAAAAGACAAAGTCTGCAACCTTTTGAAAAGAGGGAATTGCAGATTTGGAGGAAAAATGTTACTTACAAACATCCTAAGGTATGTCACAACTATGAAATATATGGTAATTGTGCATACCTAGACGGCTTTGGAGGATGATTGCAGAGATCTACATCCAAAAATATGCAAAAACCTAAAAGAAGGAAAAGGATGTAAGTTCGACAAAAAATGTAAATATATGCACCCTGTAGCCATGAAACATAATCAAATAAATAACCAATCAAGTAATAAAATCCAAATAAGAAAGAAACAAATAAAGAGAGGAATGAAGAATATCAGGTAAAAGAAAAAAGCAAGCAAGCCATCAACGAGATATGCAGAGGTGTCAGCCAAAAATTTTCAAGCATCAGCTCCAAGATTCTACTCAAGAGATAATAACTGTTTTTATTATGCAAGAGGATATTGCAGATATGGAGAGAATTGCAGATTTCAGACACAAAATGAATAATTATGTGAAAGGAAGAACAAATATTATGGAAAAGGTTGGATTTTTCAATGTCAGAAGTTTCTGGAAATGAAAAAAGAACAACATACCAGAACAGGAAAGAGACATGGGAAAATCCTTATTATTCCCAATATTAAATGAAGGAGAAAACACGCAAACCATCATAGTGATGAATGCGCAGGGTTTAGTTACGAGTAACTCAAAAAGAAAAATAGAGTACTTAGAAGAACTAACCCAAATTGAAAAGAAAATAGATATAATGAATATAAGTGAAAACCTGGTATTCCCAAGAGACTGGAATGATGATCAAATAAAAGGGTTTCAAACTTATAGATCAGATAGAAAAAAATAGGAATCAAGGGGGAACCGCAATATATGGTAAAGACAAAAAAACAAGGAAAAATATATGAGAAATATAGTAACTCAGAATGTGAACTAATAGCGTAGAATTGAATCTGAAAAATTAATGAACATAGTAATATATAGACATCCTAATATTAAAGCGTTTGAACTTAATAATAGAAAAAATTGGATGATATATGTAGAAATCACAAGGACTGGACTATTCTCCTATCTGGAGACTTCAACTTTCCTTTTGTAGACTGGAAAGAACGAATAGGAGATTGTGGATTGTACTATACATATAAAAAGAGAGTAATAGTAGTGCAGAAGATAAGAGGCAATTCGAAAAGCTATTAGATATGCTACTAGAATACAACATTCAACAAATAAATCACCTGCCAACAAGAAAGGAGGAAAATACTTTAGACCTAGTATTTGTGAAACGAGATGAATTATGTTAAAGAAATAATAGTTTATAATGCGAGTATTTCAGACCATAATGTCATAGAATTAACAGTCCATTCCAAAGCAAATGAAAACAGAGATAAGCAAGAATGAAAAAAGTGGGAAGGATATGGAAAATACAACTTCTACCAGTAAAAATATAAAATGGTCAGAAATAAATGAAGAATTAAACAAAGATTGGGATAACATTTTCGTAAATGATGACATAAGGGTAAATACGGAGATATTATATAAAATATTAGAGAAAATAGTGGATAAATATATACCGAAGAAGAAAAGTAAACATCAGTCATGCATACCAAGAGACAGAAGGATCTTGTTCAGAAAATCAGAAAGTGGAAAATAAAAAGGTCTTGCAAAGAAAAAAAAAAAAATGCATGGAAAGTTATAAACTAAAAAGTAAGATAGAAAATGCAGAACAAAAGATTATACAATCAAAAGAAATGAAAAACGGGACTTGGAAGAAAAAACCTATTAAATATCAAGCAAAACCCCAAACTATTATACTCATATGCGAAAGAAGATGAATAAAAGAAGAATAGAAATAGCCCTCTAAGAATTGAAGGGAGATTAACGAATGAAAAAAAGGAAATTTGCAACATATTGGCAGAACGATAAGAGAGGAATTCACGCCCTAGAATAGATAATGAAGATAATGATATAGAAGTAAGGGATGAAAATAGTGAATATTTAGCTGACATAGATATTAATGAAGCTGATATTGTGCAGGCTATTAATGAAATTAAAAATGGAGCTGCTGCAGGGCCTGATGGAGTGCCTGCTATTTTGTTGAAGAAAGTAGTTCATTCTATCGCAAAGACCACTTGCAATATTATTAAGACAAAGTGTAGATACGGCAAGATTTATGATGAGCACAAATTAGCATATATTACCCCTACTTACAAAAGTGGATCAGACTAGAGGCAAGTAATTATAGGCTTGTGAGTCTAACATCACATATTATGAAAGTGTATGAAAGGGTAATGAAGAAAAATATTATGAAACATTTAAAAAATAAAAAATAATTTTTTAATAAAGGACAACATGGTTTCGTACCCAGAAAATGTACACAAACCCAACTGTTAGTCCACCGTGAGAACATATTCAAAAATATGAAAAGTGGATATGAAACAGATGTGGTTTATCTAGACTTTGCAAAAGCTTTTGACAAAGTAGACCATAATATATTAGCGAAGAAAATTAGAAAACACAATATCGTGGATAAAGTAGGAAGATGGTTAAAAGAATTTTTTACACAACAGAAAACAGATAGTTATTGCAAACGACGAGAAATCGGATTGAAGCCAAGGTAATATCCGGTGTGCCACAAGGTACGGTGTTAGATGCAATACTGTTTGTTATTATGACTGAAGACATAGACAGTAATGTAAGGATTCGGTAGTGAGTAGTTTCGCAGATGACACAAGAATAAGTAGAGAAATTACTTGTGATGAAGATAGGAAC
>NC_087200.1:207092651-207095151 GCF_015104395.2 Macrobrachium nipponense
AAGTTTGTTTTATAAACCAGGTTATTGCAAAATTTAAGTCCTATGAAGAACTCTTTCTAATAATTATATTCTATTACATCAAATTTAGAAATAAAATTCTTTTTTGAGTTCGTCATTTTACAACATCTGATGGCGAGGACACTGTTATTTCGAACCCTTCAATATTAATACCGAAACGCCACAGAAACAACATATTGTTTTTCCTATTTCCTGGAGGTACAAAACAAAAATAAGAAGAAATCTCGAAGTTCCAATATTACTTCTCCTCCCTGAAAGGTGGGCGCCACAAAATATATCACCTCTTAAAGTAGGAAATGCAACCCATTGCCCTGCAATAGTCCGCTGGAATCTCTGGTGCCTTCCAGAAATGGTTAAAAATCTTGGAAAAATATAAATTCTTTCGCCTTGGCTGCTTCGTCCTCCTCAGAAATCACGGGGAGGGAAAGACAAGGCAGAGAAAAGTAGACAGAAATCTAAAGTAGAAAATGTATAAAGATGGAGGAAGTTTTCTGAGATTGTTTTCTGTATTTTTGTAAAGGGGAAAAGGTACGTGAATTGTTTAGCATGCCTTTATAGATAACCCATTTTATATGCTTACAATATTTTTATGTACAGTTTGAATAGTTCCTTGAAATTATCTTCCTCGATCAAAGAAAATGTTTAATTGCATCCCTCTGTTTAGGATATTAGCATTTTAATGAATTGTTTATAATATATAATATATTTAGTTTTATCAGAGAACTTCAAAGTTCACGGATACATTTCACTCATCTAACTCTCTATTTCAGCAAATTCATTGTCCAGTGATAAATATGTCATCACATGTCCAGTTTTCGGTCTGTCTGTAATGTATCTGTCTCCTCTTCTCTCTCTCTCTCTCTCTCTCTCTCTCTTCTCTCTCTCTCTCTCTCTTCTATTCCCCGTTTCTCTCATTCAAACAATCGCTCAAGCAATGTCTCACCAGCTGCTGTTTAAGATTGAAGCTTCTGGTAGGCAAAAAATAGAAAAGACCTTCATCCAGGTGTTATCTGGAAGAGATCCACAGCTGATCCAGGAAGCCCTCCAGTCAGTTGCTGCTGGAAACCGAATTGAAACAAACCCACAGCAAGAGTCGTTGGACGAATATTTTAAAATGTGAACGTTTTCGACAACAGTACAAGAAAGAGAAGTGAGAGTTTTGCTTGTTTTGTTTTTACAAAAGCGTTATATATGGATTTGCTGATTCCACATGTTATAGTTTTGATTACGATTAGTATTTTATGTCCCTTCCCAGTGCAATGCGTTGCAACGTTTGTAAATATTTTTTTAGCAGAATTTTTATTTATGGTCGTTCGACGGATTACATTTACATATCAGAGAAAAGAATTACGTGGACGGAATACAATAATCTCGGTGTATTTCCTTTGGTACATAAATCGGCATTACTGATTTGATTCAAAATACTTTCTATTTTTCTATTTCTAGTGTACTAACAAAAATGTATCAGTATTAAGTTTATTTTTTTCCAATAATCCTTTTTGTTCTACTTATTTGTTTAGTTTATTGAATATGTCTTTTCATCTTCAGTAATTACATTATATATTCAGTATTACATTATACTTCATTAGAAATGGTTATTTTTTCCTCTCTCTCTCTCTCTCTCTCTCTCTCTCTCTCCCCATCAATTTTCCTACGCGAGATGACATCTAACACTTCCCCCACTATCCGTGGCCCAGAAGTCTCAGTTACAAACATGTCCATAAATTCATATCCTTCTTGACTTCCCTCCTGGCCCTTCTCCTTACACTAATCATTGCTATTCCTGAAAGGACAATGAAAGGAGAGCCCTTTAAATGGGCTTTCTGGTAAAAGAACGTAAAGGTGAAACTCGCGACTTTGCCTTTGAATTTGATCTTCTTTGGTGACGACCTGTGAGACAAGGAAATGTGCAGGATTTGTGAGATGAGGCTGGATGACATATTCTTTATAATTGGGTATAAGAATATTTTTCACTTACCTGAGTGAATTTTTTCCTGGTGGAAAGTGTTTTTATTTATGATGTGGTCTTAAATAATTTAGTGATAATTAGTGCGAAAATATCGTTTTCATTATTGTTTGGGCTTACGCTAAATCACTGATACTATTGTTAAGATTTTACTTATTACTTTAATTGTAATTTTATCCTTACATGAAGTCTATTTGCTCTGATTCTCTAAATGCAACTTTCTTCATGTTTGTCACATTGAAACACTAAATAAATATTAAGTGTACCAAGTTTGTAGGCTGTGCGTTTTAATTCCAAAATAAATTACTTGAATCCTGACCAGGGTGTTATAACCTAAATATAGGCCATTATTCTAACAGTGCTTCAGTTATATCTAAGGTAGAATTAATTCGATTTAAATGCAGTATTTGTGGCTTGGTATTTCATGCGTAAAGCTATCAATCAAGTGTAAAATAAATTAGCACTCTCTCTCTTATATATATATATATATTATATATATATATTATATATATAATA